>NC_139699.1:19087611-19117611 GCF_964188405.1 Protomyctophum parallelum
TGTGTTAAGCTAGTTGTTTTCCTTCTGGTCCCAGTCAGAGATCATCAAACAAAGACTAGTCACACTCAGAGGCGACACCTATGATGAAAACACATCATAGAAAGAAAAAAAAAACACAATGACAGTCATTCAATAATATTGAAAGGCAACACAACAGACTACACTAGAGTGCATTAGGATAAACTAGGATATTTGCTGTTGTGATATGGCATAAGTGTTATGTAAAAATATAAAGATCGGATCGGGAAAGATCGGTATCGGTATGTCTCAAAATCAAATGATCGGATCGGGAGCAAAAATGTTAATGTTTACATTCTAATGACTTGAGAACATAATTGCTTATTTTACTGTCCAATGACATGGGACAAGTCATTGTGGAACATATTGCTCCATTAGCATAACACATCCAATGCAGGCCCGCTACATGGCTGCTGTGGGGACGGGGGACGGAACCCACAAAAAGACCACCATCCATCCATCCATCTTCAAACGCTTATCCTTTACCGCAGGGGAAACAGCATGAGTGCTCCAGACTTCCCACAAAAAGACCACAACCCAAAAATCGCTGCGCCCTTTTCTTGGGCTTGCAGGGCCCCGCCCCCCACAGTGCACGGCCCTGCTGTCACGCTACAAGATTGTGACGCGTTCAAATTGAATGGCACTGATGCGAGAACGTATAATATTATCCAGGATTTAAACAGTTTTGAGTAGTTGTCAAACTTTTACTGTAATTTGGCAAATGTGTTCAGTCTTTTTTTATTTCATTTTATTATTATTCTTTTTTCCAAATGAAATACTCCTAATCCCAAAATAGATTTATACCGCTCCCTGTAATTTCATCTCTCTCGGCTGTGAAGGCTCCTTAAATGTTTTCTCCGCAAGCTGCAGTGAGTGTCGCAGCCTCCACCATCCAGTTCTAAGAAGTCCCAAAGGATTAGCGACATTATTGAATCATGGCTTTAGATAATACCATCAGTTACAGTTTACTTTTGAGAACAGATGCGGAAAGAAGGGCAATGTGGTGATGTTGTGAACATGCTAATGATAGCAGCGGAATTTTCCCTCAAAACAAGCAGATGTGGACAAGTTTGAACAGCTGTCAAACGTGATGAGCGTAACTCGAGAGCCTGCAGTGCAAATGTGGGACTGTTATTTTTACGAGATGACGGCCCCCACGCACAAGAGAAGCATGCCAGATGACAAATGGTGCTATCAGTAAAACACTTGTCACTTCCATTTGAATGGCTGCAGGGTGCAAAGGAAATTTATTCAGCATTTCACGTCTAATTCAAAGATATTGGAAGCAAACGTTATTTTTTTTATTTATTTTTGCTGATTACAGAAGACCCTTGAGCAATTACAGGTGATAATTCTGTGGTATATGATATGACAAAATAGACGTGTATGTATAGACACCATGTTCAGTGTATGCTAGTATTTATAAGACACCATGGCATGTAGCCCCTACCTACAGGATATATGTCAATTGTCAACATGGGATTCAAGCATTAAATGCTTGAATAAATGCTAAATAAATGTTATAGATACAACTAGAACTGCACTCTGTCGAGTGCATACTTGCTTGTTGCACACTAGTAGGCCATAAATGGCCTACTAGTGCGCAAGCAGAGCGTGCAAGTACTTTTGACCGCTACAAACTGTCAAATCTCAGTAATGACTACTTGTGCCTGATACGGCAGTGGTGCCAGATTACATACTGTACATGTATAGTTGTATACATAGGAGCATTACCTTTAATCCTCCCAACACTAAAACATATCGTCCTTACGTCACCATCAAAAACCAATTACACTCTGGCATTGGGTCCTTTAATCCACATCTTTATTACGTCATCATTGAGAGCTAGTTATACATATACTATGTATGTATATGTAATTTGTAAGTTGATTAGTGGTATACTGTGGTTACTTTGCGCCGTACGCACCGTCCCAGCCGTCCCGCCAATTTTGATGCGTATGCACCGTCCCAGCAAATTGTGCCTGATACGGCAGTGGTGCCAGATTACATACATCTGTGTAACTAGCTCTCAATGATGACGTAATAAAGATGTGGATTAAAGGACCCAATGCCAGAGTGTAATTGGTTTTCGATGGTGACGTAATAGAATAGATCTTTATTTGTCATTGCAACGTGTACATACAGTATGTAGACACCCTGACGATATGTTTTAGTGTTGGGAAGATAAAAGGTAATGCTCCTATGTATACATATATGTAATTTGGCACCACTGCCGTATCAGGCACAATTTGCTGGCACAATTGCAGGCACAATTGCTGGCACAATTTGCTGGGCGCATCAGAATTGACGGGACGGCTGCGACGTGCATACGAGTCCCGGGCGAAACTAGTACTTGCGCCCTCTGCTTGCGCAAGTAACGATCCAAGAGTCTAATAACGGCATGGCTTTTAATTCCCATTCCATTGAATAGGCTTTTAGACAGCAACATGACCTTGCTAACAGGCTTAAAATGCCAACTGCAAACCAGTGTTGTTTTTTACAGCAACATTTTATTTTAGTTTTAGTCATAGTCTTTTGAATAGGTTTAATTTTGTTGTAGTCACATTGTAGTCATCTAAGTCATCAGTTTAACTTTAGTCAACTAAATATCATGATATTTTAGTCGACAGTCTACAGTTAATTTAGTTGACTAGAATGCATTTTGGCGGGCCTTGATGCCGTCGTAATGTCTGATTTTACACTGGCTGAAAATAGCAAATCTACAAGCTGACAACGTGTCGCGCTGTGACGCATTGTGAGCCTGTAGATCTGCTATGTTCAGCATGTAACCAAGTGTAAAATGAATTATACTGGATCTCTTGTCCACTAGTCCCTTCCTAACATTTAAGTCTAGTTTTTATTTGTTGTCACAATTGTCATTGTTTTAGTCATCATGGCTAGTTTCCGTCAGTGAAAAAAGTTAGTCGACGAACATTTTATGTCATAGTATTAGTCGACGAAATCAACACTGATGCAAACATGTCTTCAGTCTTTCCTTCACCCTTTTGCATTGGCCTACTGTGATTTTTGCACATCTTCATGCCTACATACATGCATGATGCGTAGCCTGCGGAGTTAGTTCAGGCAGACATACTCGAGGGGGTTCATGCCATGCTCAAAGGCGCATACTATACTCAAGGGGTTAACATGTTGCATTACTATGTCCCACACGTCATTCGCTGATGTGGCAGTCAGCTGACCAATTGGGCGGGCTACTTAAGCTCACCAGTCTGCATGCTCTTCCTACCTTCCTCTGCACATGGTTCCTGGTTGTTATGTGATGTTGCTCCCACAACCACCCCAGCACCACCGGTGGGCTCTGTTATTTATGCTCCCCACGGGGGTTTTATTGTATATCTATCTCCCTGCTCTTAATGTTTTACGATGGTGTTTAATCGCGCCGAGCAGGGAGAAAATGCAGCAGAGCCGAACGCCATTTACTATGGTTAAAGAAATGCACATGCCCCTCCTTTCCATGCCATGCCGGAAGGCAGCATTCAGTCTCCTGAACTTGAATGTAGCATTTTGCGTTGAACACATTTGTTTTGAAATCCATGTCATCACACCGCATCTCCACTAGCTAAAGAGGGCTTGGTTGCCCCCCAAAAATAGCGGATCTACAAGCGATCAACGCGTCGCAGCACAACGTGTTGTGAGCTTGTAGATCTGTTATTTTCACTATGTTTGTCCAAAAGTGGCCTCTTACGGGATTTCAGCACCTGCCCCTCTAACACTCTCTGCACGTCCCTGGAACTGACATAACAAGACATGAGTGTGAGCCGGTGGAATTTTAGATGTGTTTTGGTTTATTTTATTATTATTTTTGTGCTTTTGCATGTTTGTTGAAATGGTTTGCTGTAGAGTGAGATTATTGTCGAGTGATTTTACCTTATTGTATTGCTTATTTATTTGTGTTTGCGTTGCATGATATTTTATGACACACTTTTAAAACAGTGCACCTTAAATAATGTTTCTGTGTTCTCTTAAAGAGTTGTTTTTATAATTAATAGTTTCTTGTGACTGAGTCGGCCACCCATCACAAGAGGACAGCATACAAAAACATTTCAAACACAGTTAGAAGAGAAAATAAGAGTTGAGAGAAATAAGAAATGATTATGTAGGCTACTCAACCGTTTTGATTCTTTACTTGAGCATTTCCAATTTTACTTCTACTCTGCTACATCTCAGGGGCAAATATTGTACTTTTGCTCCACTACATTTATTTTCAAAACTTTATAATTACTAGTTACTTTGATTATTATTACAAGACATACACCACTTCATCACTATATATAAAATAGCCGATCTACAAGCTCACAATGCTTTTACTTGTTACGGAGTAGTTCTACATTTGCAGTATTGATACTTTTACTAAAGTAAAAAAAAATAGTACTTTTTTCCACCACCGATAAATGGACGGCCGGACGGTCCTAAATACATATTTACACTCAACACCAGATGCAAGCTAGCCCAGACCCAGACCCAGACGTTTTTATTTCCAGGGAGAAAAAAAAAAGTCTGGGTCCGAGTCCACTTCAATTTGGCATAGAGTCGATCACTCTCTGCTGATTTCTGATCGTCTGCACCTTTGTTAAATTGACACACACACGCACACCCGTACACACACACTCCTCTCTCTCTCTGTCGCTCTAATTAATTAGTCTCATGTCCAGCAGCTGCACACAGTTTCTCCCGGCGGATCCTGCCGGGAGCTGCCTATGCCATAGAAAGCATAGGTGAGTTCCAGGCTAGATGCTAGCTGGCACACCGATGGCAAGGCCTGTCATGCAATTTTGCCCATGCATTATTATGAATGCGTTATCAGCCGGTTACTATACTTTGGTCCGACATACCATTGGTCCGATCGACTACCTACCCCAAACCCTCACCCTAACCATAACCACGAGCACGGGGCAGCACACCTAAACCTAACCCCCAACCCTATCGGACCAATGCTCCTTCGAACCAATGATATGTCGGACCAAAGTATGCTCCCCTTATCAGCCGCCATTGTGTTTGTACCATGTGTTTGCCATACAGTACCTGTATAAAGTGTTGAGTAGCCTATATAACAGAGATGAATGACAAAAGGTGTTGCGTTGGAGAAACACGTTCTTCACTTGACAACCTAGCTGCCACCGGTTGCATCATAACAGCATGCCCGTTAGAATATAAAAAGATTAATGGACAGCGTGAATTCTGGTTCACGGGGATTAATTGGGCCCCGTTTTACTACTCTCCCCCGAACAGATGAGACATTCGTGGCAGTAAACCCGGTGCTGGTTCTTGTCAACACATGCAGGCACAGACGGAAATTAATAGACTTTCAACGAGCCGCACCTCCCTGGAGAAGAACCGGTGTGTAACAAGGGGATGGACAGAAAAATTACCTGTTCTCCATTACAGCACATCATCGTCACAGAAACAGTGTTTTATGGCAGCATAAGTAGTTTTAGTCATAGTCTTTTGAATAGTTTTAATTTAGTTTTAATTTTCATAGCTTAGTTTTCATTTAGTTTTCGTCGTGAAAAAAGGTAGTCGACGAACATATTTCGTCATAGTTTTAGTCGACAAAATCAACACTGCACAGAAACCTTTTTATTATTATCTTCTTTCCATAAATGAATTCCCTATCTTATGCTTATAGTTGTATAACAGTGTCGCCTATTTTTATTTTATTTTAACTTTGTTCAACTTTGTTTGTTTACATACTAAAAGAGTGACTTTGAGAGCTGTTTCAGTGTACAATGTCAATGAGGGGCATATTTTGAATTATCAATTTCTAATCACTGGAGTAATTCTTTTTTATTTCTTGTCCACATTTGGAGTTACATCATGGCAACTTGGCAAGGTAAGCAAGCCAAACCTCTACAAAAGTGGACTTGCACTTTTGACAGAGCACCTTCCACTTGCAGTTCAGTCATATTTCACGACAAAATCCACTTGATTACTCCATGCAGAAATTGAAATCCTAAGATAAATTGAAGATTAATTGAATGTAAATTAATCACATAGAGCAAGCAAGTGGACTCCAGCTAATGAAGTACACTCAACAACATTTAAATACATTTACTTTTTATTATCTTACAAATAGGATCATTCCCAAGAGTGTCTGTCAAACATGGTTTCCCCCTCTGCCTCACCTATTGTACGGAATATCAATATATCACAACTGAAATAGTAGCATAAGAAGCATAGACAAAACTAGATAAAGTGCCAATCGGCACAGGTCTCCACCAGGATTCTTCCTCAGCCTAGTGGGAATATGCATGCACAGTTTCATCGCAATCGGACGCTGCTCAGGATGGAATATGAGAAATCAAACAAACCTGTCTTGATCACATGACTATGGAGATGATGTGTACCGATTTGCGTGAAATTTGGATAAAATCTGAAGGAGTAATAATAGAAAATGTGTTTTACATATGTCGGCCTCCTGGTGGCGCTATAAAGAGCAGATGTGAAAAATTCCAGACAAAGATTTTTCCTTGGCCTCTAGGGAGTTGGCATACAAAGTTATCCACAGATCCGTGCAGTCCAACACTTTTTGGCCAGTTATAGCGCCACCTTGAGGCTGAGTTGAAATTGTTCATGTGGCATTTTGTCCTCGGCCTAGTGGGAATGTGGGTGCACAATTTCACGGAAATCACGCGATGTGTTCATGATTTGCAGCATTTTGTTTGAAACTGAGCACTCCTGTGAACTTTGGAAGCCAATCTTAACCAATCAGGATGGAGTCTGAGAAATCTGAAAGACCGGTTTTGTTGAATGGCTCTAGAGAGACTGTGTACCAATTTGCGTGATGTTTGGACAAAATCTGTAGGTGTACTGTGCAAAAACTTGTTTTGCACAAAGCGGCCTCCTGGTGGCGCTATAACAGGCCGTTCTGGAAAGTTTGGGGCAGAGGTTCATCGTTGGCATCCAGGGAGTGTGTGTGCAAAATGTGGCATCGACCGGGTTAACGGTGGCCGAGATTAGCTGCTAACGGACGGACGGACGGACGGACGGACACACACACGGACGGACGGACGGACGGACGGAGTGCAAAACATACTCTCCCCACATGCCTTCGGCCTGGTGGAGACAATAATACGTAGATAGATAGATAGATAGATAGATAGATAGATAGATAGATAGATAGATAGATAGATAGATAGATAGATAGATAGATAGATAGATAGATAGATAGATAGATAGATAAAGATGGATGTTGAATTCACAATTCAGTTGTGCTGTACTGGACATTACGGATATGACCTTGACATAACTCAGTTTGAGAGTGATTAGCTCTCGCTAATGCTGTGCATCTTATACTGGCCCCTGCACAACTTGCTCTGTGTAGAGTTCGGGAATGTCAAGGATCATTTGGGCCATTTTGAGCTTCCGGTTGATGGATATTGGCAAACAGCTTGCCTCTGTGAGTAAGGATAACCTTCCATTTGATCAATCTTGCACCCGTCACTAAGACTATGCCTCCCAATAAATCAATAAGGTAGATGTGTTTGCCCCGGTGTTTTCCATTCTCCTCCAGACCTTCCCATGCGCTTGCTGCTGTCCTAAAGTACCCTCTATATTCAGTCAGCTTTACTTTCTGCAGGTTGCCTTTGATACGCGCAAACACAACGCTTTTGATGCTTTGATGTCATCTGAAAAGCCAATGCACGTTGCAATGTTGCTGCATTTTATAATGCAATATGTTATACCCAGATTCTCTGCACAGCTCAAAATGGTTGGCATGAAGGATTTTATTTAACATAATTGCCTGTTATAGTGAATTGCCAAGGAAGGCCCCACATGGAATGTGTGCCGTGCAATATGAGGGAAGCACTCAAATTGTCTTAGATTGAGATATGATACAAGCAGCAATTTGCCGTAAAATAATGAATGAAAACATGTCGTATTGTTCCATTAGGATGTTCTTCTCAGCCTACAAAAAATAATTAAAGAAAAGAACAAACAATTTGCTTCTAATTTCATGTTAGAACTGAGTCATTATTTCGAAATACTCACAGGGACAAGTGTGTAGATGGCGCAATTAAATTTCCTGAACGAAAGACTTTGGGCGAGACTGCATTCCCCACAGGATCGCTAGTTTCCTTCATTTTCTCTTCAGATTGGGTTGAAGAGGGTACATTCTAATGACTTTTCAAATAATCTCCCCCTGTCAGCCACATACACCAATTATTAATTAGAGACAGGGGGAAAGCCCCTGGGATTGTTGCCTTGGTCTAAAAAATACAAATAAAATAAAATACACAAACCCAGAGTTGCCACATCCATCTTCCAGTGTAGAGCGGAGCCAAGCCTTTTGTATGATGTTGATCAAAGGTGTCTTTATGTACTGTAGCATGTACAGCAAGGGACTATTTATTTTCTTTGACCTTGACATTGACCACTTCAAACGTAGCATCACCATTCTGGGGCCAGGCCACAGAGGTCAAAGGTCAAGTTTACTAACTACACATTAACATGCATCCATTATTACTACTAGAACATAATAATGCGGAAACAAACAAACAAAGACATACATTTTCACTGATGATAGCGCTGTCAAACATGTCTATAATAAAGCTATCTATGACATCTATGAAAACGTTTAATGTGCAGCACACAATTTATACAATAGGCTATGTAGTGGGGGTCCGTGCCTCATCTCTAACTGATGATATGCACTGGATACATTGGCTTGTGTTGGTTGTCCTATAGCACCATTGCCGAAGATTATTGTCAATTGAAGCCTAATTTGTATACTGATGCTTATAACGCCATTGCCGAAGATTAATGGCAATTGCGCTTTTATAGTGCATTTGACCGATCGAGCCATAATGCTACTTACGTTAGCCGGTTAGCTAGCTCTGTTGTTAGCACAGCACTGGATCGTCAATTTTAGATCGTCGTCGCCATAATAATCCATTCTATCCGTTTCTTTCAATCGCCTGTATCTCCTATTCCTTGTCCCAGATGGCATTTTGGTCAAAACAGCGTTTCTTTGACGGCACAGAGCCAGCGATGTAGAGCTCTCCAGTGCACTGGCATAGATCGATCATGTAAACAAGGCCTGTCTCGGCTCCGTCAAACGTCCTAGGATAAGCTACTTCCGGTAGACTTGAACTGTGGCTTTTCAAAATAAGAGCTCAAATTTAATTAATTTAATGCTGGCGTGAATTAGATCCAATTTTTTCAATGAAGTTAATGGTACAAGGTTCATTAGGCCTTCAACAAATAGCCATTATGTTTGAAAAACGTCCATGGGAATTCATTCTTTATATCCTGATAAGTCATTTTAATCAGCCATTTTCACTAGGCCTACAGTATAGCTATAAATATGCACCGTGCCATTTTCCCATTCCTGTTGCAATTTGTACCTTTTGTCAGAGATATACCACCAGCCTGGTGTCAATGCATGGTCCGCATGCAGACAAATGGAAAGCCTGGTCTATATACTGTCCTTTTGTCTATAGGATTCAGAATGAACAGTATTAACCCATTCAGGACGTGAACCCATTCAGGACGGGAGCAGATCTACAACCTCGTAGCGCGGCACTCTGCATTCTTTGCTTCTGAGTGGGGTCGGCGACCAATTACATTACAATTTTGTTGTGCTGAATCAGTTGTGCTGATTAGTGATTCGACTGAGTTTTGTCAGAGCAGCAGTCATTTTTGGCTTATAGTAATGGAACAAAAAGGGCAGGTACCTGTATAGTAGGCCTACATGGAGAGCCAAAGACTTTCTTAGGTGGTACTTCAGTATAAAAAAGGTTGTGACCCAATACTGTACACTATTCTACAAATACGTGACCTTACTGTACATCCTTCTACCCTAATAGAAAGGGGGTACACAAGCACATGGCCGTTTATCCGTGCTCCTTCTCCTACCAAACCACTCCTGCACGCCACCCGAATCCATATGCACTACATCGCTTCCCCACAACTGCCATATTTACTGTACAAATACTGTTATTGCGCAACATTTTGCAGCGATGCAAATTACATCACAACTTCCTCATTCCCTGGCACCTCCCCTTTTCACTGCACACACACACACACACACATACACACGCACGTGCGCACACACAGGGCACAGCAGCGCGGTACAGCACAGTATGCTGCAGCGCGGTACAGCACATTATGCTACAGTACAGTACAGTACAGTACAGTACAGTACAGTACAGTACAGTACAGTACAGTACAGTACAGTACAGTACAGTACAGTACAGTACAGTGGTTTATTTTGTATTTTATGTTTTGTCCGGATGGAGTAAGGCTCATTAACGAGGCCCGTTGCGACTCATAGAGAATATTCTAACCTCTAACATCAAAATGTAGAAACCAAAATGTAGCGCTGACGCGGACTCATACATGGCCTTCCTTTTTGATGTGTGCCAATAAATAAATGGTCCTCCATTTGTTTAATTTTTTGGACGTGCTACCTTTTTTTTGGGGGTTTAGCACTCCACTGAAAACCATTGATGATGTGCAACCTCTTTTTCTCATTCATAGTATTCTTATGAATTTGATGAAGTAGATTCCAATGGTTAGTACAGTCTAGTGGTTGCAGTACAGTAGTGGTTGTACTTTCTAGTGCAGTGGACCCCCAATTTGACATGCATTAGCCCAAAGACCCCCATTTGAAAATATATGCCAGGGACCCCCATAAGAGAAGATTTATCTAGCAGTGATTATCAAGCTGTTTAATTTCAAGGACCCCCAGTTTTGCATGCACTAGTCTACAGACCCTCCATTTATTGGCATTTCTATCTCTGGGACCCCCAATTCATATTGTAAAGTCAAAGTTAATTTAGCTTTGAAAATGGAACCAAACAGACCTGTTAAGGTCCGTTTGGTTCCATTTGTGCACTCTCTGAGTTACAGACCCATAAGGGCCCTGTTTGTGCAAAAGTATAATTTAGCTGGAACTCCCTCAAGGACCCCTGGGGGTCCCCGGACCCCACTTTAGGGAACCACTGTTCTAGTGGTTGCCGTACTCCCACCCAGGGTTCACAAATTAATTTGTGGCCTCTTCAATGGAATGTTACATTTGCCGCCTAATGAAAGAGAATGGAATTAAAGTTTGCCGTATCAGCAGGTGGCGGAGGACTCTCCTGCATAATTGGGAAATATGTGGTCTTGGTTATGTAAATGTGAATAAATAAGCTAAATGTAATTAATGAGGACCAGTGATTAGACCGGTGATAATTAAATGCGGCGTGTTTTTTCAATTTGCATGATTAAGATGTTGGTTAGCATTTATGTTGTGGCCAAACACATAACAGCTTGTTCATTCTCAAAATGTCAACATATCAGAACTCTCAACATACACTTAATTATCTGCAGGAGATTTAAAGCCATCAGCTGAATCAATTAACTGTAATATGCAACCAATTAAAGTGTGACTTTTGGGAATGTTAATAAGGCCTATAGGATGACTCAAGCCTCTGCATGCTTTAAGCTACTTGAATTTCCCCTGGCGTTGAAGCGCATCCAGCTCCGATGGAATCAAGCCATCAGTGATGGAAGACATACTCAGATCTGCAGAAGAGCGAAGGTGGAAAGTAATTAAATACGTTTACTTAAGTACCATACTTTTACTTTACTGGAGTATTTCAATCTTTCAGTACTTTTACTTCTGCTCCACTACATTTCCGGAGTCAAATATTATTCTTACTTACTCCACTATATTTATTTGAATGCTTTATATTTACTAGTTACTTTGTAGATTTTGATTATTATCATTACAAAACATACAACCAGTTTAGCCCTATATACATTTTGACCATTGAACATAGCCGATCTACAAGCTCATATTGTGTTTTGCGATGTGACGCATTGCTTTTGATTTGTGCCAATAAAGACATGGTCCGCCATTTATTTAAATTTTTGGATGTGCTACCTGATTTTCCCCCCGCTGGAGGGCGTGTTCTCTCCTCCGCATCATCAGTGCCCATATAGGTGGGGTTGGCGAAAGGGCCTTTCTGTGTGGAGTTTGCATGTTCTCCTCATACCCTCACAAGACACATGCAGTAATACTGGTCTCTATACTGCCTCCCCCTGACCAGCTGGAAAAATAATGGGTTACAGAAATTGTTGGCTAAAAAAAAAGAACATGTTAGATCCTGTTGACAGGTAGGACACCACCCAGAGTAGTTCTGCCTCACACTCATAAGCGCAAATAAGCAGGGACTCCATCAATGTAGATGTTACGTTGCGGTCTCCAACCATGGGTAGGACATAACACTTCACTAACACTTGCAGGATTGCAGTTTTAAGTCATGATTCTTTGAGGCATAAGGAGTGATTTGCACAGTGTGACATTTTAAATAATTCTGAGCATTTCTCAGTGAGGACATAAAAGGTGGAGTCAGCCATGATGGTTTTGAAAACGTTGTGTTCACTGACGCGTTCTGGGTACTTAAAGGACTTTTCAACCAAACCTTCATATAATTGGTCCTCACTAATGATCATGATAAAATATTACAATTATTTTCCACTTGTGTCTCATAGGGCTTGTGGACAGTTCAGAAACCCATCCACCAGTGACATCATCGAAGGGGAATCCAAGCTTATAGAAACTGCAGGCTTTCTATTCGTGAAAAGTTGCAATGCAAAAATGGAAGCCATCGTTCTCACGATATTACTAATCGAAATATATATATTATAAAAATAAATCGTGTTTAAAAAATAAATCTGCCTAAACGATGATGCATGGTGGACGGGTTTCTGAATTGCCCACAGCCCTCTTAGACCAAGACAGACAGACCAAGTAGAAAGAATGGTGCTATTTTATCATGAAAATTATTGAGGACAAATTTTCAACAATAGGTTGAAAAGTGGTTAAGTAAGTGGTCCTTATATTGGGTTGTTCGTTCCCTCCTCCCCTCCTCTTTCACACGCATGTTGAACGACACACAGAGACGCATGTTGAACGACACACAGAGACGCATGTTGAACGACACACAGAGAGGCATGTTGAACGACACACAGAGAGGCATGTTGAACGACACACAGAGAGACATGTTGAACGACACACAGAGACGCATGTTGAACGACACACAGAGATGCATGTTGAACGACACACAGAGACGCATGTTGAACAACACACAGAGACACATGTTGAACAACACACAGAGAGGCATGTTGAACGACACACAGAGAGGCATGTTGAACGACACACAGAGAGGCATGTTGAACGACACACAGAGGCATGTTGAACGACACACAGAGAGGCATGTTGAACGACACACAGAGACGCATGTTGAACGACACACAGAGAGGCATGTTGAACGACACACAGAGACGCATGTTGAACGACACACAGAGACGCATGTTGAACGACACACAGAGAGGCATGTTGAACGACACACAGAGACGCATGTTGAACGACACACAGAGACGCATGTTGAACGACACACAGAGACGCATGTTGAACGACACATAGAGGACAGACGGCCTTGGGCATCGTAACTCAGTGCTCTAAACGCCGGGGTCAATGAACTTCACTCTCCGACAGGGAAAATCAAAGTGTAAAATCTGCCATTACGACGCAATCAAGGACTGTCAAAATGCATTTTAGTCGACATCTGTAGATTTACTCGACTAACATCTTATGATATTTAGTATTAAAACAAACTGAATTAAGTTTAATTCCAAAGACAATGACAAATACTCATACAAATACTAACAATACTCAAAATCAACACTATCTGCACTAACATACTGTATCTACATAACATCTACTATGGGGATTACTTGCTGACAAAGGTTCTTTCAGTGGGACATGATTCACTCCAGATTTCTCAAGACCTATAAGAGAACACAAGTTGTGATGTGGAGATTCAAATATGGGGTATATAGAACAGCTAAATGATAGTTTGGAACCAAATGGACCCTTATGTGTAACTCTGAGAGTGTACAAATGGAAACAATAACGGGTCCATTTGGTTCCATTTGTACATTCTCAGAGTTAGAGATTCATTAGATTTTACAATATAAATTGGTGTCCCAGAGATAGAAATGGCATTAAATGGGATACGTAGACTAATGCATGTCAAACTGGGGGGTCCTAAACTGGTTGAGAATCACTGCTAGAGCCGTACAAATCTTCTCTTATGGGGGTCCCTGGCATATCTCTTCAAATGGGGGTCCGTGGGCAAAAGAAAATCAATTTGGGGGTCCTTGACATATGATATAGAAGGCTTCTGGTGTTGTGAAAATGAAATCCAAAAAAGGCAGCAGACTCCTCCGTATGTGGTACTGTGGAGCACACTGCAATGGCTCTGTGATTAATACCACTGACAAAGCAGTAACTAATGATCGATTGAGGATGCTGGGTGCCCTAAAGACTATTTCCCCTTCACTTACTTTGCCTCTTTCAAAGCCATCTGATATTTTGATCACCGGCAAGGTCCATGTCGGTGGAATTAATCACTGATTTGAAGCCGGAGCCTTCTCATTTGCACAAAACTCCGCTCAAGGAAAAGGAGCAGCTCGCTGATTAGTGGGTCCTGAATTCACCTGCTGTCAACACACTTTCTTTCTATAGCATTAACGCATTCCGGACGGGAACGCATCTGTGTCGCCTCATAGCTTTTAACCACTTTAACCATTAATTTAAACTTTAGCATGTGGAAAAATCTACAAGCTCGTAGATCTGCAAAAAAAAATCTAAAATACCGTAGCAATGTACAAGCTCGTACATTGCTATTTTTGAAAAATCGTGAAAATCTTTGGATATATATTATTTCACAGCAAACATTTTTAACTCATAGCTTTGCTTTTTTTGGGGGGGGGGGGGTCCCTGGAACAACATATTTTTTCAGATGTTGGTCGGCCAATTACATATAATGTTTGGGGCCTTGACATGAAATAGTTTGAGAACCACTGATATAGATTATACAGTAGAATCATAGGATTTTAAAGGCGTTTTTAGAATCGGCCTCAGTCCAAAAAGAGTTAAAAGAGTGTGCAAAAAGGATCAGCATTCATATTAATGCAATTCACATCGACATGGAATTGAGAGTGCAAGTAAAGCAAAGGCCCGGGTCTGAGACTTTATTGTTATTGGATTGGATTAGACAGCATGTGTGCATCCATGTGTTTTTCATTCTTTCATTTCATTTCATTTATTAGTTTATTTGTATCAGGGCTCATGCACCGTGTCTCAAGCAAAGACAAATATGCATTGCACCAGGTTTTGCTACTAGCTCATTTCCATTTAAAGTCCCTGCAGTGAACAGAAACTGAAAAGACAATAGAACACAAAACCTATCGTTTCCACTACAAATGAACCAATAACCTATTGACATCCACACAGGCACACATGCACGCATAAATGCGCACGCACGCACGCACGCACGCACGCACGCACTCACTCACTCACTCACTCACTCACTCACTCACTCACTCACTCACTCACTCACTCACTCACTCACTCACTCACTCACTCACTCACTCACTCACTCACTCACTCACTCACTCACTCACTCACTCACTCACTCACTCACTCACACACACACACACACACACACACACACACACACACACACACACACACACACACACACACACACACACATACTGTACAGGGACAAATACAACGTATGAAGAAAAGTTAGAAAAGCCACTTTCTCTGACAATCTGTGTGAAGAGAGAGAGAGAGAGAGAGAGAGAGAGAGAGAGAGAGAGAGAGAGAGAGAGAGAGAGAGAGAGAGAGAGAGAGAGAGAGAGAGAGAGAGAGAGAGAGAGAGAGAGAGAACTTGAAGCTAATAGCTAATTATGCACAGTTATTCTACGGTTCCCCTGCACTCTCTGCAGCTTTGTTTTGTTTTTGCCTTTAAGTTCTGGTTATGTAAAACCCCTTGAACTCCAACAGTCTATACAGCTGCAAGCAGTGTTAATTTTGTTGACTGAGACTATAAGGCTATAAAAGACTAAGGTTTTTGATATTTAGTGACTAAGACGATTTTTTTTACCTTTATTTTAGCGTTTTTACAATGCCCTAACCCCTAAAAATGAGTTATTTAGGTAGTACAGCAGCTCACACACATACACACATGCACTACAGCCATATAGCGAGTCATCATATCATGATAAGAGAGATGATTACAAACTACAGTCAGAAGTTAAGTTAAAAAAAAACTTCAGGGGGTGCAGTGCACCCCCTGAACCCCCTCAAGCTCCGCCCATGGACTAAGACTATACTAAGACTAAACAATTCCAGTAGACTAAATAGGACTAAGACAAAATGTGTGATATTCCAAAGAATAAGACTAAATAAAAAAGAACACTGGCTGAAATCCCCAGACAGTAGCCTACAATTTGCAGATCGTGCCATTTCTGGTCAGCCATGTCAAAGTGCACCATAAGCACATGTACATTTAACAGAGTCCACACTGCATTGAACAGTGCTGGAAAGTAACTAAGTGCATGTACTACTGTAAGTACTGCACTCAGGTACGTTTTTTAGGTATTTGTACATTACTGTATTTCCAATTTCCAGTACTTCTACTCCAGTACATCTCAGATCCAAATATTGTACTTTTTGCTCCACTACATTTATTTGAAATCTGTGGTTACTATAGTTACTTTGTAGATTTTGATTACTATTATAAAACATGCATTAACCACTTCAGCCCTATATGCTGTACATTTCTGACATTTGAAAATAGCCGATCTACAAGCTCACAATGCGTCGCATCGCGACGCATTGTGAGCTTGTAGATCGGCTATTTTCAAAAGATGTTTACAACATTTGACATTTTTAAATGGGACATTCTGCATAATTACTATTCGTTTGACTTACCTTTGGTTGAGTACATTTTGATGCCAATACTTTTGTACTTTTACTCCAGACTTTTATTTGTCACAGAGTATTTCTACTTCAATTCCATTATTTTCAATTCAAAGGAGCATGAGAAAACTACAATAAAGAACTGTTGAAAATGGATATACAGTAGTTGGAGTGGGTACAGCATTTTGTCCCATTGCTTGTTGTTAAAGTCACAGCAGCAATGGAATCGTCCTTCACAGTCAGTCAGAGTCAGAGTATATATACTGCATACAGCCTGCATGGCTCAACATTTACAGCCTCATGTTTAATGCAGCAGGAGCTTTTAAAAAATATCATCGGGAGAGAATCCCCCTCAGAAATGCAGATGGGACATCAAAGCGTGCGTGTGGGAAGGAAATTAAACGCTACAGAAATAAATAATGGCAGATCTTGATGTCTTTGCTAATTGGGATGTGAGGCACCTTTGTCAAAGGCCTCCACTGATGAGGCAACAGTTACATCCCCCGCGGTAAAGTTTGTTATCTGTCGCTTTTCCCCACGCTGCTTACCCTATTGTGCTGAATATGAGTCGTCTTATATTCGACACGATACGGTATTAAGCGGCGATTCTCAACCTTTTGAAGTTGCCTTGGGTTGATGAGAAAGAGAATGCATTATTAGGCCACAGAAGGACCCCCAATTTGATAACATTGTTTTGTCTATCTTTGGAACCCCACCCAGTCTAGTCTACACTGTAAAATTATCAGTGTTCATGTAACACTTGAGAGAGTATATACATGGGTACAGAGTTACAGACCTGCAAGGGTCCCAGACCTGACATTGCAAGACAGTGTTTGGTTTAACCTCGTTAAGACCATGTGGCCGATTCTACAAATGCCTACTAAAAGGCCTTTTCATAGTCCAGTTTTTAGGTGATAAGGTGACCACCGAAACGGTGGTTAGTAAAAACAGAGAGCTGTTTGTGTGAGCAGTGACCACCACGGATCAGTATCACCTGAAACTGGAGTAGGAATAGGCCTTATAAATCAGCAGTTCTCAAACATTTCAGTGTCAAGGGCCCTAAAATATGTAAACTATGTACTTGGGTGTGGACGCCCCCCCCCATTTGCCAGGGACCCCATCAGAAATGCAAGCTTTTTCAATTACATTAAACAAAATAAAATTGAAATACAATAGCAGATATAGCCTATTACGCTCTGAGCTTGTAGCATATCTAGTCGTTTTGAATAGCCAACACTGAAAATAAAAAAATGACACAGATGCTTTCCTTAATGGGTTAAATGATGAGGCCTACTGTGAAATGAAGCAGATGCATTGTGTTTTAAAAAATGACAGCTTGCCAGCTGTCAATGTAAACATTGGAGGGTGACATGCTGTAAAATGGTGGGAGTTGCAGTGGGAGGCGGCGTTTAATGCAGCAGTGGTGGGCTCGCATTGATTTTTCATAAGGAGGATTGTCACCATTGAAAAAAATCAAAACAAAAAAACTGCGTGGCGTGTGTGCGTGCGTGCGTGTACATGTGTGCGTGTGTGTGTGCGTGCTCCTGCACTAATACAGGCCTAGTCTCCTCAGGCCTGCCAGCAACCTGACCGACTGCATGTGTCTCTGTTAAGGCTCACTGTCACGCGCTTAACCCACACAAACACTAGAGGGCCCCCACCATGAACAACCTTCACCACACACTCTGTGTGTCACTCAGAGAAGGCTCAACTGGCACACCACACACATGCAAGCAGGCATGTATACTGTATAGGCTCGCAGGCAGGCAGGCAGGCAGGCAGGCAGGCAGGCAGGCAGGCAGGCACGCACGCACGCACGCACGCACGCACGCACGCACACACACACACACACACATTTGAGGAATGAGGATGAAAGGTTACACGAAGGAGATAAATGAATAAACCTTATAGTCAGTGGTGGAAAGTATATATACTCACATTCTATATATAAGTAAAAGTATCAATACGGCAATGTAGAAATACTCTGTTACAAGTAAAAGCCTGTTAATCAAAAGTGGTTAATGTATGTTTTGTAATAATATATTCAAAATGTACAAAATAACTGTAACAAAAGTTTTCAAATAATAATGCAGTGGGGTATAAAAGTACAATATTTGCCTTTGAAAATGTACTGAAGTAGAAGTTAAAGTACAGAACATTTGACATATAAGTAAAGTACAAATAGCTCATAATTGTACTTAAGTACAGTGCTTAAGTAACTATATACTTATGCGTTAAGTATCTCTAATGCCATTCGGCTATCACTGTGCCCTTTGGCTTCCAATATAAAAGACTTCTAGAAACCTGGGTGTCTTCTTTGATAGCCGCATGAACTTCGAGTTCCATGTAAAGAAGGTCACCCAGTCTTGTTTTTACCACCTATACGTAATATCTCTAAAATAAAACCACTCCTCTCCACTCAAGACCTAGAAAAAAATATTCACGCTTTTATCTCTTCTCGACTCGACTACTGTAATGGACTATACTTCCCTCACCGCGTCATCTATTCACCAACTACAGTTAATTCAGAACACAGCTGCCAGGATTCTTACAAACACTAATCGCAGATCACACATCACAGCAGTGCTCGCTTCACTTCACTGGTTACCCATCAACTTCAACATTATTTTAACCACATTATAAGGCGTTACATGGGCTGGCCCCACTTTACATCTCAGACCTTCTGCTTCCAAAACATAATGTAAGATCACTCCGGTCTTCAGACAAGGGCCTCTTGAAGATTCCGGCGACTAAACGGGTAACTATAAGGGCGACCGGGCATTTGCCATAGCCGCTCCCACACTGTGGAATGCCCTCCCCCTTTCTATAAAGAATGCAGAGTCTGTTGACATTTTTTAGAAGTTGCTGAAAACATTGTTTTGTTGTTTTTTGTTTGCTTTCTTTTTGTCATGTTATTAATCTTGAGTTTTAAGTTGATTGTTTTTTACCTTGTTGACCACTGTACAGCACTTTTGTTTTGAAAAGTGCTTTATAAATAAAATGTACTTACACTGCTTACTAGTTCAAATAGGCATAGACTATAGAGCGTCGCAGTCCTGCCCCCTACCAGGGCCCAGGAAATAATTCCCTGTTCATTTTCCTCATAGACATTTCAAAGAGTATTTATTTAAAGACCTTTTAAGCCTCGTACAAAGCCAACTCGAGTTGTGAAAAATCATGACAACAAACACAATTTTCCGCGCCGAACAAATAATTAGAAAGAAGAAGAAAACGGCAGGTTATTTACAAAATATTGTGTTTATTGTCATGATTTGTCACGACTCCAGTTGGCTTTGTACGACGCTTAAAAAATGCATTGGGAATTATATCCTGGTCCTGGGGTCGTCCAGGAAAGGGGGCGGGACTGCGACGCTCTATAGTCCTTTAGGGACACCAACATGCCCTACAGAGGTCAGGGGTCACCAACATGTCCTACAGAGGTCAGGGGTCACCAACATATCTCTAGTACATGGACAGAATTTAATTTGGCCGTGGCAAAGACTTGGTCTTGTCCGTGGCCATTTCTTTGAATTTCTGTTCTACGCACCATTATAGTGTTCTTATTTTGATCATATAACACACACTTACTGAAAGTCAAGTGTTCCACTGTTCCACTGTTACGTTCTTACTACTTTTTATGTATGTGATGTATTGCCATGCATGCTTTCTGTTCTTGCTTATTGTAAATCGCTCTGGATTAAGAGCGTCTGCTAAATGCCTAAATTGTAAATTGTATAATATTCATGTATTCTGGTAATATTATTGTCCACTCATTTTGTATCTCCGTGCATGGCAAAAATTGGAACAACAAAAATGTTCATGCCACAAGCCAAAATAGTCCCTATCTCCTCTTCCAGCAAGAAGACAATCTTGCACTTTAAACCAGTGGCGTGCAGACACAGTTTGCACTGTGTGCGTGCGCGCATGCGTGTGTGTGTGTGTGTGTGTGTGTGTGTGTGTGTGTGTGTGTGTGTGTGTGGGTGTGTGTGTGTGTGTGTGTGTGTGTGTGTGTGTGTGTGTGTGTGTGTGTGTGTGTGTGTGTGTGTGTGATGTACGAAAAACTAACTTTCAAAAGGACACATTAATGCTGTCCGGAGGGTAAAGGGGCAGGTGCTTTTGTGCAATTACAGTAGAACCTGCACGCACGCACGGGGACACACACACACACACACACACACACACACACACACACACACACACACACACACACACACACACACACACACACACACACTCACTCACACACACACACACACACCGTGGCACTCACGCACGCGGACGACGATACTGTGTCTTGATTGGTACGTGTCGCCTGCTGACAAAATCAGTTATTTCGGCAAGCGGAGCCGCCGCTTATACGACGGAGCATCAATGAAACTGACTCATGCTTGTCACGGAGAGAGAGAGAGAGAGAGAGAGAGAGAGAGAGAGAGAGAGGGGGGGGGGGGGGGTACTGTAACCCATGTAATATTTATGACTAATGTTTAAAACGACACTAACCCTATCCATCGCATCCGGTGCATTATTATTAAATCTCGCTGGACCGTGCGTGTGACCGCGTACGTGTGCCCGTGCGCGTCTCATCAACTCAATGAGCGCCGTGGCGTGCGTGGTTGGATCTCTCTCTCTCTCTCTCTCTCTCTCTCTCTCTCTCTCTCTCTCTCTCTCTCTCTCTCTCTCTCTCTGTATGCGTGCGTGTGTGCGTGTGCGTGGTGTTTGTGCGCGCGCGCGCTGCCGCGCCGCGCGGGGTTGCTCTCCCCGTCTCCCTCCTCACTTCTTCTCCAGTTGCAAGCAGCGAGCCTGTCGGAGCTGCCTCTCCGACGACGCGCGTCACAGACCAGTATAGTCTCTCTCTCTCTCTCTCTCTCACTCTCTGGTGGGTCGCCGCCACGCCAAACAAAACTGTCGAGAGCCGGCATTTCTAAATTTTCTTGCAAGCCTTTCACGTGTTTTTCTTTTGTTGTTGTTGTTATTGTCCATTCGCCTTTCTCGGGTATTCTTCTGGCTGGGGGTCGTGAGGTCTTATTATTTGACGTGTCCGGTGTAGGCTATAGACTTTTGTGCGTGAAATGGTGCAGCGGAGGAGAGGGATATGCGCGACACACTAGTAAGTGAAGCCCCGTCCGTCGCCGTACCGTGCATGTGTGTGTAACTAAGCCTAACAGGTGCCATGGTTGTTTATTTCCTATACTTTGGTGGAGGTTGTTTGGGTGGGGGGGTGGGGGGATGTATGAGGATATAAGTGCATCTGAGTCCTTGCCTTTTCTTCCGTCGTCAGGCTATAGCCTACACATTTAATTTCACACGGCACAAATGGAAAAACCGAGCTGTTTTTTTTTCTTTTTCAAAAATAGCAGATCTACAAAGCCGAGCCGCGCTTTGTAGATTTGCTATTTTCAGCAGCTAAAGTATAACAATAATGGTTCAAACCGAGCTGGCACTATGAGAGAGTAAATAGTCTATGGGAAGGTCGGCAACTTCACTATAGCTTGTTCATTCCATTCCATGCATGTCAGGATACATGCTGCCTCACCGTCAATCTGTGCCTATATATTTATATATATTCTATTTTCAATATAGGGCTATATATATTTGACAAACTATATTGGTGGGGCTATATATTATTCGATCTGAATTGTCACGTTTCGGCGCGTTGCCGCCGGCGGGGGGATTGAGCATGCATGCGCCCAGACGTCTCTGGGAATGGTATTATTATTATAAGAAAATCTAATCATTATAGACGAGCCGTATATATACATGCAGACAATGTATCGTGTTGTCACGTCAAGGCAATTAGCAAGCAGCAATGTAAAAAAAAAAAAAAAAAAAAAAAAAAAAAACTTTTGGTTTTTACAACTGTGATTTTATATTCCTTAGTTCCAGTTCCATTCATTATAACCCCGCGCTGCTGCTGCTGCTGCTGCACGGCACGCCTGTTTGGAACAAGCGTTGTTCAACTTTCAGAACGCTGGACAGCTCCTCTCAAGGCTGTGTGGGTGTGGGTGTGTGTGTGCGTGTGCGTGTGTGTGCGCGCGCGCGTGTGACTGCTTTTACTGACGGGGAGCTGTCCTCTTCCCTGTGGTTCTGAAAGCAGCTGCTTAGTCATGGGCAGTATAATTACTTGATAGTAGCAGAGCACCTTTTCTTTCTCCTGAAGTGCCGCCGCACTAGACATCGCTTGATTAATCATTATCTCACGGTTCTATATGTGTGATGAGATAGCTGTTCTTTTCATATGCTAAAAAATTATATAGTCATTCAATAGATCTGTTCATATTTTATTCATCTTATGCAGTCAAAGGCTCGCATTGCGGGACTCAATCAGCCATTAGATGTGTATGTGTGTGTGTGTGTGTGTGTGTGTGTGTGTGTGTGTGTGTGTGTGTGTGTGTGTGTGTGTGTGTGTATATATATATATATATATATATATATATATTGCAGGTATAGGCTACTTATGTATAGCCTGAGATGGGAAAAGTTAACAAAACAAAAACAAAATAATTACATTGCGTACAGTTCGGTGTGCTATATTGTGCCCTACATCCGTTTTACATCAAATAGACCAAAACTAAACCAAACCAATTATAATTATTATGTGCTGTTGCTGTGTGTATTTTGAATTGTGTTAGACATGATTGAATTTGATGTTGGGGGGGGGGGGGGGGGGTTCAATATTAAAATGTATATCTGTCACTAAATACTTGATTAACATGCTATATAGCCATGGGCTGATGCATGCAGGTTGCACTTAGTGTCATGGCATATAGGCAGCCTAATGTTGCATGGCTAAGGTATTTGCTGGAATGCATAGGCTCTGTACTATAGTGAATAAAACAATTAAGAATTAAAGTATTAATCATGCATGAGCATGTAACTATTAAAAAAAGTGCTCCCAGTGTAATTCCCGGAACAACATAGGCAATCTGATGTTGCAGAGTGCATAGTCCTAGTTTACAAGCACACTGTAGCAGGTAGAATCATTTCAGCATGGCAATGCAAGCAAAATAGGAATCCAGAGGTCCAATGGAGCCCACCGAATTGAATCCTGCATGTATTTGTGTTTCCTCCTTCCTCTGCACGCTTATCCTAAACTGAGAACGTCTGCCTTGTTACTTTTATCATTTTTAGCTCATGGTTTTCTGATCTAACCGACCAGGTCTCCTCCTCCTCCTCCTCCATGTTCATTTGTTCCGGCTGTCTCATCTGATTTGCTCCAATGTCGCGTTGCCTCCACCCATATTTTCCTTTCGCTCACTTCTATCTTTGCCTCCACGCCTTCTGCCTTCTGACAGCACCTGAACCCGTGGTGGTGTGGTGGGAAATATCCTAACAAACTGTGATTGCTTCCCTTGTAGGCCTCCTCCTCCTCTTCCTCCCCCTTGGTCTAAAACGTCAAATGGATGCTTCGTGGAACACCTCACCCCCTCGCCACCACCACCACCAACCACTATGGAGGCACGCCAAGACATACAACTGACCTTTATCACGCCGTGAATACAAGCTCGGCCGTTCAAAGTGGAAACAAGTAACCTTTTCTTGTTATCTAAGAAGGAGCTGTTGATCTGAGGGGAGAGGAGAGGGGAGGGACAGAGACTGAGAGAGAGAGTGAAAAGAGAGTGAGAGGGCATCGTGAAGAGAATAAAATACAATCACGAAACAAGATAAGATGCCGAAACGGTCGGAGGAGATGCTGCTGGTGGATCTGTGGACTTCTTTGCTGCTGCTGTGGATTACTTCGTGCGTTCCCTGCGCCTCTCCGAGTCCAGTGGCCGGACCGGCACCCAAAAGTGCACAACAACAGACGGACACGGTGCAGCAGGCGGCGATGGCGGCGAGCGTGAGCGCTCTTCTTCGTGGCGAAGGAGGAGGACAGAAACTACTGAGCCGCGCCAAGAGAGGATGGGTCTGGAATCAAATGTTCGTGCTGGAGGAATTCTCTGGGCCCGATCCAATCCTCGTTGGCAGGGTGAGTGTATCTGCCGCGATTGGCGGCATTATGTTAAGCTTGCTTATCGTGTGGAAACATTAATTCAGCCATTTGAATGTTGAATGCTCACATCCAGTTTTTTACCCCCTGTTCCATGGGGTAGAGTGTTTTTTTATTTTTTTATTTAATTTTCTAAAGGGAAGCAGCGATAAAGAAATAAAAGTGAGAGTGTCAGTGAGCGAGAGAGAGAGAGAGAGAGAGAGAGAGAGAGAGAGAGAGAGAGAGAGAGAGAGAGAGAGAGAAAGCTAAATGAAATGGGTTTTTTTTTAAAGAAAATAATTAAACTGCCACCAGATAATTGGGCTAAAAATCTCCAATGGTGTTGGATGTCCTTGAAATGTGACATACTGTGTAACAGATAAAGCATGTTTAGCCCTCTCTTGTGGCACGTTTTATCATAATTACCAATAATCATAATAAAGGGCATGTTTTTTCCCGTTTATTCCGACTATTTCTCTCTCTGTCTTTCTGTTTTGGGGGAGGACTCGTTCACCTCTGAGGTCCACTGCTCTGGGCAAAGGCACTAGTAGGGCTCTCGCTTTGCTTCTGAAGTCATTTTGGTCAGAGTGCCATGTGCTGAGGGGACTCCCCAACAAGGCTTAGAGGGTTCTTTATTTTCGGTTCCTTTTGTTCCTGCGTGGGTGGTGGCTGTATAATAAACAGACCTGCCGGCATAATCCTACGGCTAAGGGCCACCTGCTCCCTGGCCTGTTTGGAAGTGGCATGGCTACATTCCCGCTATATGGGAGGGATATGGCTGCTGTAACCGGCGGTGGTGGGAAAAAAAGAGTATACTTAAGTAAAGGTACTGATACTGCAATGCACTATGTTACAAGTAAAAAGTCCCAGAATTCACAAATGTATACTTGAGTTAAACGTATACAGAAGTATTGGCATTAAAATGTACCTAAAGTACAAAACAGGAAACTGTACTCGTTAATGCAGGATGTCCCATTTTGCGTTTTCAAATGTATACTAATCTTTTTGAAAATATAGCCGATCTAAAAGCCTGCAATGCGTCGTATCGCGAATGGCCAATGGCCGAAATGTGGAAAGGGCTGAAGTGGTATAGTGTTGTAATATAACAATGCAAATCTACAAGGTAACTATAAAGTTGTGAAATTAATGTAGTGGAGTGAAAGTGCAATATTGGCCTATATATGTATAGAGGAGTAACAAAGTAAAAAGTACTGGAAATTTGACATACTCAAAATTGTACTTAAGTACAGTACTTATAAGTAAATGCACGTAGTTCCTTTCCACCACTGTTCTAGCCGGTCGGGCCAAAGCAGCTTGTTCACAGCTCATTGCTGGGAGGACTCAACCTGCATGCATGCCGAGATTCAACCTGGCAGCCAAACTAAGACTCTTCGCTGACTGGCTCTGGCACACAGCCGCAGTACATGGGGAGCTTCGGCATATTATTTGAGCACTCCTTGCTAATACCATCCCCAAACAATGTACTGGTATCCCGCAATTATTTTCGGGGGAAAATATTTATCCCATGATTTTGCAACCATTTCTTTCCACCCGTGTGTCAATTATCTAATGTAATCCTGGACGCTATAGACTCTCTCTGGGGCGGGGGGGGGGGGGGGGGAGGTTGGACGTAGCGCGTACAAGAAACGTTATTCCAGCCAGTTCCTTTCCCCTCCATCAGGCTCCCCGGCTGGCCAGGGTATAGTTTAGAGACCAGGATTACTGCATGTTTTTTTGTGAGGGTATAGACAACATGTGAGGATATACCTACCCTAGGGGACACGGGGAGAACATGTGAGGGAGTCTACCGTAGGTGACACAGGGAGAACATGTGAGGGTACCTACCCTAGGGGAAACGGGGAGAACATGTGAGGGTACCTACCCTAGGGGACACGTGGAGAACATGTGAGGGTGCCTACCGTAGGTGACACAGGGAGAACATGTGAGGGTACCTACCCTAGGGGACACGGGGAGAACATGTGAGGGTATACCTATACCCTATAGGGACACGGGGATAACATGTGAGGGTACCTATACCATAGGGGACACGGGGAGAACATGTGAGGGTGCCTATCCTAGGGGACACGGGGAGAACATGCAAACTCCACACAGAAAGGCCCTTTTGAAATTCTGCTGAGTGATGCCTTTTCCATTTGTGATGCATTGACATGTTATTATTGGCTGCTGAGTGCTGTGGTCATTTTGAAGATGGAGTGTGTACATCATCGCCTGCACTATGCCACTGGAAGCAATAAGGGAAACATTTACATTGACCATGAGAAACAAAGTAAAACCTAAATCACTTCTGCGTTGCTTTCATGATATCCATTCCACATGATGCATCATATGGCCCAATCAATTATACATTTCCCACCAAGCGGGATTTGCACCTGTGTTTTTTTTTCTCCAAATACCACACGAAGACAAAACAGCTGTTAAGTGGTGTATTAATATTTCAGGCGAGTCAATTAGCCAACCCCCTGCTCCATTTTTTTGTACATTAGCTGCTCATCAGAATGCTTAGACAACTAAACCGTATACATATACAGACAGTAGCTCTGAATGGTATTTTGTGGGCTGCATGCATGGCAGGGAGGGTGAAGTGTACTGCAATGGCGCCATGTTAGGAGAAGATTCTCTGGAAAGTAGTTGTCAAAATACAATACGGGTAGGTGGCTTGAGAGGGTAGTTCTATGTATTCTCTGTCATAAACCTCTATTCTCCCTAGCTCGCTCTCTCTCTCTCTCTCTCTCTCTCTCTCTCTCTCTCTCTCTCTCTCTCTCTCTCTCTCTCTCTCTCTCTCTCTCTCTCTCTCTCTCTCTCTCTCTCTCTCTCTCCCTCCCTCCCCTGTTAATACCTTGCAACAAGCTTGTTTGGCTCACAAGTTACTCAAAGGAATAAGGGTCTGTCTCACTCTTATGGCTGAAGGACAGTGCAAGGATTGGGAGAGAGGGGGGTGGTGGTGGGGGGAGGTGTGCAGGTTGGAGAGGGATATGGCTCGCCTTTGAGAGATGATGTGTGATGATGGGTTGTATTCACCGCAAGGTTAAGTGCTCGTCGTGCGTATATATGCCTGGCCGGGCCGAGATAAGTCCTAAGTTACAGCAAAGATGGTAGAGAATTGGTTCAGGACTATCAATATCTCTCTCTCTCTCTCTCTCTCTCTCTCTCTCTCTCTCTCTCTCTCTCTCTCTCTCTCTCTCTCTCTCTCTCTCTCTCTCTCTCTCTCTCTCTCTCTCTCTCTCTCTCTCGTCTGTCTGTCTCCTTCCTTCTCTTGGCCTTTCTCTCATTCACATCCTTAATTAAAAAATGAATCAAATGGGAGTGGGAGGGGTGACTCAAATGGGTCATATGCATGTGTGTTTTGTTTGTGTGTGCGTGCTGGCGTGCGTGCTGGCGTGCGTGCGTGCGTGCGTGTGTGTGTGCGTGCGTGCGTGCGTGCGTGCGTGCGTGCGTGCGTGCGTGCGTGCGTGCGTGCGTGCGTGCGTGCGTGCGTGTGGTGCTTGTGGTGCTTGTGGTGCTTGTGCATGGGCCTTGATTGCACTCATTTCCATCCCATGGTTTTATTGCTCAGTTTAGCCGAAGCTTAATTCTATGTGTATCCACTGTTGGCCTGCTGTGACTGAGCTCTCTCTGTATTATAGCACCGTTTAAAATAGTAGAGAGAGAGAGAGAGAGAGAGAGAGAGAGAGAGAGAGAGAGAGAGAGAGAGAGAGACCGGGCCATTGATCCTTAATGGCGTGCCCTTCTCATTTCCATCCTTGCCGTCGTGGAAGAGGGCGAGCGAGCATTAGCGTATAAACGCAGGACAGCGTGCAGTGCAGCGTGTGGCAGAGGTGTCGAGGAGGGAGGAGATGGACGGCCGCGAGACGTGACAACACGCCGTCCGTCCTGTGTGTCTCTCTGACATTGTGATTCACCAAGCGGTGTGCATTTTATTTGTCAGCCAACACCCCCCCATCAGTCCCCGCCCGCTGCAAGAGAAGCAGAGACGTGCTTATTAGTCAGGGAATATCATCAGAATAATGTTTGTTATTGGAATGAATTCAGAATCATGAAAACCCCTTAAGGCTCATACATAGTCTAGATTTTCGGTGGTTAGGTGACCACCGAACTACAACATGACGTCACGAGCCGCGGTGAAGAGAAAACCGCCGCCACCGCTCCAGCCCTTCTCTCTGTTTTTACTCACCACCACTCAACGTTATTTCAGCTCCGGTGGTCAGCTCACCACAGGAGCGGTGGTCACCTCACCACCGACTATGACACACCTTTAGTTTGACACATCATATGCTACTTAAAGCATAATGAAATTTAGAACATTTTGCCATATATTGGTTGTTGATGGTACCCCAGCTTTCAGCAGCTGTCAAATATTCCCCCTAGGGTGCTTGAATAGAAACCAATGTGGGATATGTTAGTAGACACTTTTACAGACACATTGGTGAAGGAATGTATTGGTAAGAAATTCCCAGATGTTATTAATATCCCCTGACTATACACTATACAGTTATTATGCGTGTTAAAGTGAAGCCGGGGAGACAGCTTGTTGTGGCTTGGATGCAGCTTAAAACCGCACGCGGCGTTGAGAGGGGGATTTTTTAGGGGATTACTCATCATGAGCTCCAAATGAAAAGACAGAAAGAAGCCGTCATTAAGGGTGGTAATGAGAGGAAGATGTGATGTCTTGAGCAGGAACATCTCCAGTTGTTTATATGCTCCGAATGTGAAGACTCGTGTTAGACGTAGGGAAAATAAGCAAAGACATTTTTGTTTTTTTAAGAAAACGAGTCATTCTTTTTTGAATGTCACACACAAGGGGAAATAGCAGGGACACAAAGTGAAAGCTCTCCCAACGTCATGCCACAGTTAATCAGGTGCATTGGATGCAGGCCTGCGCCTTACAGACACATGGGGGAAACAGTCACAGATTAAGTGGGATAAGTCCTGCTTTCTAATGTAGACAGAGGGAGTTTGTTCATGTTTTTTTGAGCGGTGCCTCCGCTTCATTAAGTAGCTATGTGTGTCCCTATGTCTGTCCCTCATGTGTCCGTCCGAGCACGGAAAAGCTGCAACACGGTATAACTCTGTCACTTCTCAACCGTTTCGGACGCGGGGCGGCTCACCGGAACCGGGACGGCCCCCCAAACAATATAGTTCCGGATGAGTAACTGGTAACAAATTGCCATTTGTTTGCAGCAAAGGGGGAAGGAAATCCACACATTTATTG
>NC_139699.1:19125111-19129667 GCF_964188405.1 Protomyctophum parallelum
TGTTTGGCCCCGGCCCGGGCACGCGTTGCAAAACGGGCACCGATACAGGAGTTGATTAGCGGAACATTAAGAAGGCTTGATCTCCTATAGTTTAGCTTCCATACGGCTGTCAACAGGCTTCCGGCTGGATCCGGACCATGCATGTTCTCCTGTCAAAATACACCCGGCCGCACCAAGCCACTTAGCGCTAATGAGGTTGTCATTATTCAAATCTGATTATTCAAATCAGAAGATCATAATGATCTGAAACCTGTTAATTGGCCCCCTGCCTGTGACACAGCATTGTGGTGGAGCATTCATTGAGCAGCTATGGTATAGCTGAAGAAGATATGACCGTCTCTCGTCGTGTCAGGGGGGGAAACAAAGCTCCAGCTCACTGCTGGATGTTTGGCTGGCGTCATTTAGACCTGCAGGACAAAATGTCTTCTATAGATCATGACAGTTTTCTGAAAATCCTCTGTTTCTATGTCAGTTGGTTCTCCAACTATTTCATGTCAAGGAAGCAAAGATTTGAGTTAAAAACCTCTGAAAGAATAGATATTCAAGATTTGGGCCACATTTCTTTAAAAAAAATAGCAGATCTACAAGCTCATGGCAGCGTGGCACCAGCGTGGCACCAGCGTGGCACCAAGTGCTGTGCAGCAGCGAGCGTGTAGATCAGTTTTTGTATTATCGTTAAACTATTATTTTTCAATAGCTAGAGTATAACATAATGCTTAAAACAAACAACTCATGCACTCTAGTCTAGGGTAATACATGACAAAAAGGGAGTCCACACACAAGGAAAACGTTTTACATTATATTTAATATAATAAATTAAATAAATTAGGCAATAATCAAAAATAAACTGGTATGAAATGTGATAATGTAATCAGTCATGTATGCAGTGTGTGGATGTATGGAGTGTGCTGTGTGTGTGTGTGCAGATTTTGATGTTAGTTTTAGTCATAGTCTCTTGAATAGTTTTCATTTAGTTTTAGTCACATTTTAGTCACCTGGAATGTTTTAGAGTTTAGATTTTAGTCGCAGTGCGATGCGTTGTGATCTGGTAGATCAGCTATTTTCAGCATGCAACCAATCCCTTCCTAACATGTTAGTCTAGTTTATATTGTTGACGAAATTGTAGCTTAGTTTTAGTCATCATAGCTTAGTTTTCATTTAGCTTCAATTTAGTTTTCGTCAGTGAAAAAAGGTAGTAGACGAACACTTTTCGTCTTATAGTTCTAGTCGACAAAAACAACACTGGTGTGCAACTGTTCAAAGGAAAGAAGAGAGCACTGGCTTGAAAGCATGGAAGGACAGGCCTTATATACTCTCCCAAACCACACCCCACTCAGGTGTACACAGTTGTCCTGACGGCCTGGCCTTATATACTCTCCCAAACCACACCCCACTCAGGTGTACACATAGTTGTCCTGACGGCCTGGCCTTATACTCTCCCAAACCACACCCCACTCAGGTGTACACAGTTTGCCTGATGGCCCAGCTGCTCCACTCTGCCCTAATCACTAGGCTGCCGGATAGCCTACAGTGAGGCAGAGGGGGCAGGGCCGTTACACACCCATAGGGGTTCCCATCCTGAACTGTTCTTAAATACAATGTTGAGGTATTTTTACTTTACTGTGGTATTTCCTATATACTGTATAATACCTTTACTTCTACTCCACTATACATCCCAGAGGCAAATATTGTAATTAGGTTACTATAGTTACTTTGTAGATTTTGATTATTATAGACGATCTACGAGCTCGGCTATTTTCAAATGGTCTAATGTTTCGTGACACAAATCACAATCTATAACGTAATTAACTAAAGCTTTCAAATAATTGTAGTGGAATAAAAGTACAAATATATGCCTCTGAGATGTACTTCTGGATAGCATTTTTATAGTGCTTTTCCAAGTGCTCAAAGCGTTTCACAATGGTCCATTCATTCATACGTTGGGAGGTGAAGCATCGACGCCAGCTTCCTCACTTCCCACATCCACACACCGACGGTCGCGAGCTATAGCACCGACCGTCTCATTGGACTTATCCTCGGTCCCAGCCTTACTCATCTGTGAAGAGAAAAGCCTGGTCACAACCTAAGGCAGAGACACTATCGGCATCGGAGTCTGGCCAGAACAACCATAGATATATAATAAAGCTGACTCACCCGCTGCTGGCCAATGGAGAGCGACGTCGTTACGTGGTGGCCATCTTTGGCATGTACTTTTAAATTACAACAAAATCCTGAACCTTCCGCCACGTAAAAAAAAATAGCGTCTACAGCGTAGGTCTTGCCCAGCGTGCATTGGAGGCAATGTGGGGTTCAGTGTCTTGCCCAAGGACACCTCGACGTGCATGGACAGGAGGAGAAGGAGCCGGGATTCGAACCGCCGACACAGGGATCATTGGACGACCTGCTCTATACCTCCTGATCCACAACTGCACCAGTGAAGGAGAAGTATTGGATATTGGAATGACTCAAGTAAAGTACAAATGCTGGATGTTTGGCTGGCACCCCAGTGCAGGCGGGTGGGAGGAGAGGATGGTGGGGGGGGTCTCCTTCGATGTGGGACGTGGTGGAGGAACACTGCAGGCGGCTGGCAGCCAGGCAGCTTATCCCCGCTGCCTCCTATATACATGTCCCTGCAGCCAAACCGGTGGCTGGCAAGAGTATAATCTCGTTAAGAATGGATGTTGTTATTGTGCGGCGGTATACGACTTGAACGTGCATTTCTGGCGCTTCACGGTTGAGCTGAGAGGAGAGTGGCTGCACGTGGGCCGTGGGGTGGTGGTGGTGGGGTGTGTGTGTGTGTGTGTGGGGGGGGGGGGGGTTACAATGGAGAAAACTGAGGCGAGAAGAGACGACCAAGACGAGACTATTTCTGGAACTACAAAAGATGACGGTCGTCAACGCTCTTCTTTCTCTTCTCTTTACCGTGCGTCCATAGTGCATATATCTCGATGTCCTCTATCTATCTATCTATCTATCTATCTATCTATCTATCTATCTATCTACATCCTCTCCTCGTGCACACTTGCACACCGGGTGCAGTACTTAGTTTAGACAGTTTTTTGGTTTAGACTAGTCATTGGCTAGACCAGTCATTAGTCCTACAACTACAACCTATCTCAAACCCTCACCCTAAACCTAACCTCCCACGGGGCAGCACACCTAAACCTAACCTTAACCCATGTCTAACCAATGACTAGTCGAAACTAAGTATGCACCCCTGCACGCCACCATAACGACAAAGCGGATGCAAAATAAACAGTCGCTGTGGCATCTTCCTCTGAGGTCCACGTCCTCACCTAGAACCGCTATTAAAACGATGCTGATCGGCATTTTGCGGAGAGGGAAAGGAAGAGGGTTCCTGACCTCAATCTCCCTCACACAGTTATTAGTGTTTGGATGAGTTGACAGCAGACAAAAAGAGAAGCAGCCCACGGAAGACCTATGGCCCGCAGTCTCTCTTAATGTATCTCTATATCATCTCTCTCTCTCTCTCTCTCTCTCTCTCTCTCTCTCTCTCTCTCTCTCTCTCTCTCTCTCTCTCTCTCTCTCTCTCTGGTATCGGGGTGCCAACAGGCTGCGTCTTTGACCTTTCTCACAAATGAATTATTTCAGTTTAATGATCCCTCCTGCAGAAAGAACCAGAAAAAAAGATAGCAGAGGTATAAAAAGCCAGGGAAAATAGAGGGTGGGGAGCTGCATGAGAAATGGCTGCGTCTGCACGCACGCACAAATTTGCACCCTGCATGTGATTACACGCACATGATCTGTGCCGTGCGTGCGGCACATGCATGCGCACAGTTGTGCACACGTGCAGGCACCCCACACAGGTAGTTCTTTTTGTGGCTTTCGCCTTTATTTATATAGAGGGACAGACAGTAGGCTGACAGGAAATGGGGAGAGAGATGGGGGGGTGACATGCAGTAAAGGCCGTCGGAATCGGGAGTCGAACCCTTGGCACACTGCCAGACTCGGACTACCGGCCAAGGGGCCTGGACCGCTGAGTCATGGCCCAGGCCAGTTGAACATTTGTTATACATGTTTTTGAAAATAGTAAAAAAAAGGCAAAGAAGTTTACAAAAAAATGTTGGTGGGCCTTGATGCCGTCATATAATGACTTTTTTAAACTTAAATCTTCAACCATAGCTACTGTATACACTACAATATAGCTGCTGTGATACCTGTATCACGGCAATTCATATGCAAAATTGTTTAAGCAAATGTGTAGTGTGTGACTGAGACAGTATAGGCCTATGCTGTTTTTATTTTTTTATCAGCGGCATTTGTTTCATTCTCTTGTCTTTGTTGCCGAATCAGAAGGCGCGGGGTGGTGGGGGGGGGGGGGTGGGGGGGGGGGGGGGCTGTGTAGCACAGTAGTACAGTTGGAATTATATGCATGAAAAATGTACAAGGTTATGTGAAATCTGCACATGAATCATGAATGCCTAATGGGGGGAGCGGCGGGGCCCGCCACGAGTCCGTCCATTGGATGTTTTGAATTGTTGCTGCTGATATTTTCTCGCGCGTGCATAGCGACAGACAACGCTGTGTTATTATGG
>NC_139699.1:19129867-19227367 GCF_964188405.1 Protomyctophum parallelum
GGGAGCGGCGGGGCCCGCCACGAGTCCGTCCATTGGATGTTTTGAATTGTTGCTGCTGATATTTTCTCGCGCGTGCATAGCGACAGACAACGCTGTGTTATTATGGCTGTTGTATTCTCTTCTCTGTCTCTCTCTCTCTCTCCGTTTCTTTCTCTCCTGCTCTCTCCCCTTCGTCGTGGTTGCTCCTGTGTGCTCGCCGCATGGAACCCGCAAAAAGAAAAGAGAATGCCTTTCAGATTTCAGATGTGAAAAGCTTTTAGTGCGTGAGAGTGGTGCCTGTGGATTCGGACGTGCACTGATGGTCTGGTCTGATGAAATATTAACACCATCAGCATCAGCCACCCCCCTGCTTTACCCTCACTGCCCCCCCACCTAACCCCTCCTCTCCTTCTCGATTTTGTTTTTTAATGAAAAGCACTTCTGCTTTTCCAGAGAAAAAGAAGGTCTTAATTATATAGTGTAACATTAATGTTACGCTCGAGTTTGATGAAAAAAAAAGAATGCATTGTGAGCTTGTAGATCGGCTAATGGTCGTCTAGTGTTTTGCAGTAATAATCACAATATATAAAGTAATTATAGTGACTTTTAGTGAAGTTTTCAATAATTGTAGCAGAGTAAAAAGTACAGTATTTGCCTCTGAGATGTATAGCGGAGTCGAAGTTACAGTAAAGCTTAAAAGTATTATAAATCTGAAATACTCAAGTAAAGTAGTAATACCTACTAATACCTCCAAATTTTACAGTGAGTACATTACACCACTGTGAAAAATTGAAGGTCCAATTAGTGCAACATTGTCAGTGGTTTTGAGAACCACTGACATAGAAACATGTTTTTTTTTCTTCAGAAAACTGTCAGGATTTAGAAGACATTTTGTATAGGTCTAAATGGGTTAATGTTACGGACGAGTTTGATGAAAATATGGGTATATCCAGCGTCCCGCTGTGTACGTTTATTACTGGAGGTTGTTTTTGGTCCTCTCTCTGTGTGGGCTTCCTGTCGTTCCTGTCAGGGAGGTGTTGAACAATATGGGATCTGACATTTTGCACTCTTTATCACTCTTTGTTACATTTTTATCCCACGATTTTTTCCCACCCAGTGTCAATTATCCCAGTATCAATTATCAAACTCTTGAGAGTGTAACATTAAACCCAAATGGACCCGTTTCATTTTACACTGATTTAGTAGGGGGACCACCTGGAACCTCCCCAAGACCACTGGTGGTCCCCGGACCACTGGTTTGAAAACCACTGATCAAATGCAATCCATGGGCGCTACACTTCCTCTGCCAACCTGGGGAGAGCAACGGCCTGACCTCATGCTTCCTTCACTGTTGTGAGGAGTCCAAGCCGCTTCTTTTCACCTGACAGGAGGGAGTTTTTCCCCTGTAGGACATATAGCACGTGGAAGGAAGGACACCGTTATTCAACCAGTTCCTTTCCCCTCCATCAGGCAGGCCAGGGGGAGGCAGTTTAGAGACCAGGATTACTGCCATGTTTTTTGTGAGGGTACCTATACCCTATAGGGGGACACCGAGGTCAGCAGAACACACAGAAAGGCCCTTTCGCCAACCCCACCTATAGGATATGGGCACTGATGACGCGGAGGAGAGACCACGCCCCCAGCGTCCCCAGCGGGAATACGAACCCATGGACCTCCTAGCTGTAATGCGATACCAGTTTCTATTTTCAACGTGCTTTTTGTATATGCGTCCAATAATTGCAATCAGTTTAAATTATGCAATAATTGAAATCCATGTGATATGCAGATATGTTGGAGACAGAGCCTAACATCTGTCACAATCTAATACTGTAAACAGGTGGAGAGGGAGAACTTTGTTAATCTCAGTGGGAAAATTCTAGCTTCACCCAGCTGATGGCTGCCCAGATGCTCATGGTGGTTGCTCGCCTCGGGGGGAGAAGTTAGGGCTTAACTATAGTCTGGGGAGAAATAACAATTATAGCTCTTTATTTTTCTGCCTCTGAGGGCACGGACACATTACATTTGTCTCCTCCCCTTTTCAGTCCTCTCAATCCGGGTGCTGCTGTGTACATTCCTATAACAACAACATTGCATGTTTAGCCCATTCAGGACTTGCCTCTTTGGTGTTTTAAGCATTATGTTATACTTTAGCTATTTTTGAAAAATCGTGAAAATGTGGCGCAAATCTTTGAATACGGTATATATTCTTTCGGAGCGAACGTTTTTAACTCAAATCTTTGCTTCTCGGGGGCTCCCTGGAACAACATATTTTCAGATTGGGGCCAATTACATATATTCTTTGGGGACCTTGGCATGGAATAGTTTGAGAGCCACTGACATAGAAACATGGGTTTATCAGAAAACTGTCAGGATTTAGAAGCCATTTGTAGAATCTGGTATTACAGTAATGGGTTAAGGCAGTAACGCGAACATGCACGCACACATGTACGTGTAAGAGCGTGGGTGCACATTTGTGCATGCGTGTCTTGAGAGATCATAGGGCTTAAGTGTCTTGCTCAGGGACACTGTGACATGGGCGGGCCGGGATGACAACTGGTTCTGACCTTCTGATTACCAGACAGGATCTCTACTAAGATACTGCTCTGCTGTTCAAATAGTCATTTTATACCTCAGAATGTGAGCAGTGGATAGAGCTGAGAGAGAGAGAGAGAGAGAGAGAGAGAGAGAGAGAGAGAGAGAGAGAGAGAGAGAGAGAGAGAGAGAGAGAATTTGTTTTGTTGTGTTGTGTTCTGTTGTGTTGTGTTGAGAGGGAGAGATTTACCAAAGCAGACCTCAATAGATCTCAAGCAGACCGTGGCCATCTTGTCATGAAGGCAAAGGTAATGGCAGGGTCAGGGTGGCAACTAGCCACAAATTCCCATTGACAGCCCATTTACATCAAACAGAAAAGTCAGATCTGATTGTATTAAAGGTTGTCAAAGTCACGGTTGCAGCTGTATGAAAAGCTTGAATTATCCTCTTTCTATCTGCAAAGTATGTTTGTTTCATAAAAATCCACCGTAGACGTGTTATGAGCTGCTGTGTTTGAGATTGGAAGTGCTCGTTGGATACCACCTGTGGCCCTGCGTACCAACTGTTTTGAATTAGCACATAATGCAGGAGGCAGCAGGACGTTGCTTTGTTGAAAACGAGTGCTTCCAAAACTCTGACACTTCGAAAAAGAATCACCTGCAAGGAATTTCTTGACAGAACGTAGCTCATAACATGTCTACGGTGGATTGTTTTTATGAAACAAACATTTGCTGACAGAAAGAGGATAATTCAAGCTTTTCGTACAGCTGCAATGTTAATGAGTTTGACGTCGTCAGACAGGACGTTTTTGTTTGGATGTGCGGGCTGTCAATGGGAAAATTGCGGCTAGTTGCCACCGTGGTCTTGCATAAGGTCTATGACCTCCCCTCCAGCTGGATGATGCTCTCACTGACACAACAAACACATTCTCTCATTTTTTCACGATAGTCCAACCGATAATCTCTGCAGAACGCAACAGCATGCATACATGGTATGCACACACGCCACAAAGACAGATATTGTCATGTCTTCATGTTTTCTTATCAGACCACTCAGAGGCACTTCTAAATATGTATAGCCAACAGTACGTGTGTGTGTGTGTGTGTGTGTGTGTGTGTGTGTGTGTGTGTGTGTGTGTGTGTGTGTGTGTGTGTGTGTGTGTGTGAGAGTGCGTGCGTCCGTGCACACATCTCCCCGCACATATTGCATCTGCAGTCAAAATGCTAATCTCCTATCTAGCTGTGATGACCTTTCCCTCTGTGTAGATGCCTGGTGCTTTCATAAATGCATCCTGATATCCTGGGAGGGTGTAATTACTTTACCTACAGCAACGAGCTGTCTCTTTATTAGTTTCCTGACAATGGCGTGCGTCTCATCACTGTCATGTTTTGTGAAGCGTGGAGGCATGACAGGTATGGCACGTGGGTAAGAGTTTGTCAATGTCTTGTCTGGGTTTGGGGTGGGCACTGGGCAAGAGTTTGTCAATGCTTTTTCTGGGTTTGGGATGGGCACTGGGCAAGAGTTTGTTCAATGCTTTGTCTGGGTTTGGGGTGGGCACTGGGTAAGAGATTGTCACTGCTTTGTCTAGGTTTGGGGTGGGCACTGGGCAAGATATTGTCAATGCTTGTCTGGGTTGGGTGGGCACTGGGTAAGAGATTGTCACTGCTCTGTCTGGGTTTGGGGTGGGCACTGGGTAAGAGATTGTCACTTATTTGTCTAGGTTTGGGGTGGGCACTGGGCAAGATATTGTCAATGCTTTGTCTGGGTTGGGTGGGCACTGCAGGGTAAGAGTTTGTCAATGCTTTGTCTGGGTTTGAGGTGGGCACTGGGCAAGAGTTTGTCAATGCTTTCCTGCATATGTCACACAGAATTTCTGGTATGGGGTGGGCAAGAGTTTGTCACAGACCCAAATGCAGGAACTCAAACTATACGTAAACTTTACTTGGTAAATGACATGGGGAAAACAGAAGTATATACACACAGAAGTATATGAACATAAAACCTGACACTAACTTAAGATCCAGCACTGAACAAACACAAGGCAAAGTTTAAATAGTCACTGGAGCTCATCACCCAACCTGGCTCAGCTGGTCCCCACAGGTGATGGTACTAAGGGCAATCAGAGTCAGAGGAGCAAGACTTGGGAGAGACAGAGGACAATCATACATGGGCAAACAGGGAGGGGCTCAGGACGTGACCATGACACACACACACACACAAGCGCGCACACGCACACAATTCAATTCAAAGGACTTCATTGGCATGAGAAAACATATACCTTCACATTGCCAAAGCAAAAAGCACAATACAACAATACAGCCTAACAGCAATGCAAATTGTATGTACATTTGAAAGTCAATAAATTAAAAAAAACAGTTTCTATATAGCCTACCAAGATCACTCAATGTAGATAGTGCAGGTATGATTAGTCTTTAGGGTGGTTGTGTTCCATTTGATACACACACACATACACAATTACACACACACACACACACACACACACACACACACACACACACACACACACACACGCACGCACGCCCCCACACACTTAATGAATCCGATGAAAACAATACACTGCAGATAGCCTACAGTGCGTTATGGCTCCTATTTACAAGGAACGTCCTTGTGAGGTTGTCATAATATCCGCACGATCACATTTCTTATCAGCTCGTTCATCTGCAGAGGCTCCTCGGAAGCAATCCCGAGGGATTCACAAATGGATCTCATGAAGCTCATCCAGAGACCCAGCAAGTTGATGAGAGAGGGAATAGATGGACTCAGCTGGCACGCTCTGCGAGTTCATTCTGGAGTGTTTGTGTGCGTGTGTGCATGCGTGTGTGCGTGCGTGCGTGCGTTACAACCGGGGCAGAATACAGATCAGCTCTCTCCGGGCTTTTTGTTCGATCAGACTGCAGGAGCATTTTGTTGTCTCAAATGTGATGTTTTGGACTGACTGTGTCCAGGCTGCTTATCTGCGAGGAGATCAGATCACCCTTTTGTGTTCAGTAGAGGCGCTCCGATCTATCGGACACCGATCGGTGATCAGACAAATTTTCACTCCAAATAACTCCATCTGTGATCCTCAATTTACGCGATCTGGAGAAACCGATATATTATTTATAACAGTTAAGTGGTATAAAAGTAATTTGGATAATATAGTATATTATTATAGTATATATTAGAGCTGGGACTCGATTAAAAAAAATAATCTAATTAATCAGAGGCTTTGCGATTAATTAATCTAGATTAATCGCATATCAATATTCAACCCGAGACAGCGAGAAACCTTTTTTTTTTTTAATGTTTTTTGGTATCCCAGTGAATCAACGAATAGTGACTACAGGATACCACTAATTTTAAACATTTTACTGTCATTAATATACCTGTTGTGGAAATAATAATAAAAAGTCACCCCATTCTGTGTTGCCTGGAACTGGAGGTCTGAAAAAAAAATTGTAACAATAACAAGTACATCTCAGTGACATCACAAAGCTGTACTTACTTCATATTGTTACTGTTTTTTGTCAGACCTCCAGTTCTAGGCAACACAAAATGGGGTGACTTTTTATTATTTCCAGTTTTCAGTACTATAGAAAAGTGCCCAGTGAGAAACGTTCCGCGGTGAAAAAAAAGGTGCGATTAATTTATCTGTAGTTAATCGCGATTAATTTTTCTGTAGTTAATTAATCTAAATGAATCGCAATTAGTCCCGGCCCTAGTATATATATATATATATATAGTATAGTATAAACATTCTCTCCTTCCTTCCTCCCCACACAAACACAGGAACAGATTTGACGTGGATTTTGACATACAATATTTTTGAAAATATTAAAAGTTTTCCCCTTACGCACAATATCGGTATCGGCCGATCGTGCAGAAAAACAATCGGTTATCGGGATCGTCCCAAAAGACCTGATGGGAGCACGTCTAGTGTTCAGACTTTGTCAAGGTATACTGCTTTGGTTGCTGGTGAGGCTCTGCAAAAAATCGGAATGATGTTTTAAACTGACAATTGAACTGACAATTGGGAAGAAGTCAGAAATTGGAGTGTATGGACATTGTTGATATAACTTACTGCAATAGAGCACCGAAGTCTGACGTCAATATCGGTAGAGGGCGCAAATCCACGGGTTCATGTAGCCTACTTTTTATTTGCATTGTATTCCCCATAGGGGGATTTTAGATCACCTCATATAATAACTGTGTTTGAAAAATAAACATAATCATCCCGGCCGTTTCACTCACATGGATATGAAGAATCAACTGACTGAGAGAAAACGCAATTTTTACTGCTACTGAATTAGTTACATTTTCGCTAGAAACAGACTATCATATATGAGTGACTGACTGCCGCAAACGATACAGAGACACCTCCCTGACAATAACGCCGAGACAGCTTGTTTATTTTTGGACCACAATGCTTATATGATTAACGATTTTAAGATGACCCCATGTTGTTCTCCATAGAGACATTACTTCCGTGAACCAGGCAGAACCAGGGGATGAGCAGAGTGATGTCAGGACTTCGGCACTCTATAGAAGTGTTATTACTATAGTATGTTTTTCTCCGATCTACAAGCTAGATCTGTCATTTTCGGCGAGTGACAGCATCGCAGGGCGAAGTGTAAATCAGGCTACAGTGTCCGAGTGTCTACAGTACTCTAGACTGACGCATGTCATTTCAAACCCCCGCTGAATAAGATTCAAATCTGATTTGCAAAAATATATAATTATTTATTTATTGTATGTGTGTGTTTTTGCTCTTCAGACATGATAACACCAATCTGATTCCAATCTGGACAGAACAGAAATCAGATTTAGGCTACCAGAGTGAATGCTGGGTTTTACCACACAGGGTATAGATATAGTATCATCGCTGTCAGGCAGAAACCTTGTATCTTCATATTTTACCTTTTAAAGGTTTGGTGACATAAAAAACCTGAACCTGAACTTTGAACATTCAGTAGATTTTCTGTGGTCTGGGTTTTCTGAATAATTAGGCTCAAACAAGTGCACTGATTTGCCCGTGGACTGTGATGTAAGTCCACAAATCCCTTATTATGACATAGGAATTTGCCAGCAGATGTCACTGTTGAGGGAATGTGCCTGTTTTTATTGCAGCTCAAAAGGCTTCAGAACACACAGAGAAAACCCCAGACCACGGAAAATCCACTGAATGTTCAAAGTTGTGTGGGTGTAATTGCGGTCATAAAACCTAAAAGAAAAAAACGATAAAAGAAAAAAAAGAATGAAAATGAAAATCATGAAACGTTTATTCCCCCCCCCCCCCCCCCCTAAATGATTGCCCTATTTTAGGTGCACGCAAGTAGCGGAATTACTGTAGATAATTGCAATCTCACAGTGTGTCGTGATATGAGTTGTAGATGGACTATTTTTCATTTCCTGAAAAGGATACGGTTTTAAGGCCTAAGGTTTCTGCTCGACAGCAATACTTATGCTAACATCTACTATGCAAAAAAAAAAGACAGCGAGACTCCAGCCTTTGTTGCATCATGGGGGAGTGTGGGTATGTGGCGCGGGGTGGTGCATGTCAAAAAGGTCTGTGTGCATAATGTAATGTGATGCCGACTGAGAACTGCACTAGCTTTGCATGTGTCGATAAAGATCGCACTCCGCAGGTTCCACCCCTGGGATTAGGGCAGAGGGCGCTTGATCTCGGCAAGAAGGGAAGCAAGCGAAGGGAATGTGAAGGGAGGGAGGGAGGGAGAAGTGCTTTTGCATAGAACATCACACGTTCTAACTCGAACGAATCCTGTTCAGGAAAGAGGGCTGAGCAAGCGCACCGCGAGGGCGACGGACGTCCGCTGTGTCTCTCCACGGGGTGCCTCTGGCCAATGATGAGGTTTTTTTATTTATTTTTGCAGTGGAATCTTCCAGAGAGCCTGGTTGCAACAAATGTGTTGCAACAGAAAAGTATTGCATAGCTATAGGGGTGTAAGGATACATTTTAAAAGCGATACGATACAAATCATGATACATGGTTGATGATACAATACATCTAGCCACGCCAGGTCTCTGTCTGTGTGTGTACTGTTGTAATCCACGTCTGTCTGTCTGTCTGTCTGTCTGTCTGTCTGTCTGTCTGTCTGTCTGTCTGTCTGTCTGTCTGTCTGTCTGTCTGTCTGTCTGTGCACTGTTGTAATCCACGTAACTCCACACAAATTCGATACACGCGTTCCACCCCACCACAGGGATTGGAGCCCAAAAAGGCTTGCCCGCAGTGTCCACATGGAGCTGGCCTGTTCTGACATCATTCGGACGTATGTATAGACTCCATATTCGGGCATGCATGAAAGAACTCCATATATGGGCATAAAAGGGACACATGCTATCTGGGTGGGGCATGCATTTCCAACTTGCACACACACACACACACACACACACACACACACACACACACACACACACACACACACACACACACACACACACACACACACACAGTATAATGTATATATGCCGCTATACATTATACTGTACTTCCCCCTTGGCTGTATATAGCAATACGTACTTTGTTATATATTCTTTAATAGTTTTATTGCATGTAGGCCTACTTTAATTATACAACAGGTAGTTCAGAGGAATTAACCTGAAAAAAAGAGCTCTCTACCTGTGCTTCAAACGCTTTTTAAAATATCATCGTTATAATGAAATTGGGTTGACGTGTTTTTTAAGGGTAACTGTTGTATAATTGCATTATTACACTTGAGGGTGAGCATTACTTTCATTAAAGGGATAGTTTTTTTTTTTAACTTAAGCTGTATGAAATACTTAATATAGTGGTTGCACATGTATTAATTGATTGCCCGAGTGCCGTGGTGGGAGTTTTGCTATGGTTTTGGTGAAATCTTCAGTTCCGGTCATTTTGTGGGGTGCACAGGGGGCCACGCATTAAAAGTAAATTAATCCACAAAACTAATGTCAACTAACATTTGTATTGTTGACCTATTTCTAAAATATTAGTGCAACTTTCGTAAATTTTTACCCCTCTATCACACGGAACTATGTTTTTTGTGTCCATATCACTACGCAGAAAAAAAAAAGTTATATGTGATAGAGGGGTCAAAGTTGAACAACAGTTGCGCTAATATTTTAGAAATAGGTCAACAATATGAATTACGTTAGTTTTGTGAATTAATTTACTTTTACTGCGTGGCCCCAGTGCCCCCCACAAAATGACCAGAACTACTTAATATTTCACCAAAACCAGAGCAGAACTCCCACCATGGGACTCGGGCAATCAATTAATACAATTGCAACCACTATATTAATGGCAAGTATTTCATACAGCTTAAGTTAAACAAATCTGAACTATCCCTTTAATGGCACTTCTGCGCTGCCCGTGGAACTCGCCATATTGGCTCGTCATTAATGATTGTAATGCACACCCTCTCATGTAATATTGCTTAATTCTGAAACACTTTGTATTAGTACTGTGACAATGGCCCCCAGAAATTGGCATACCCATACCGGGCTTAGGACCAAACACAACATAGTTTTTCCTCATCTCTAAAACCTCCTATACATGAAATGGATTCTTGTATAAAAATATTTTACTGCAAAAGTGGTGAAATTGATATTTAAAGTTATACACCTCAAACTAAAAATACAGCCTGTTCGTCTGGGGATTAAGGCATATGAACTCACGTAGAGTCACAATGGAAGCTCTGAGAGGTTTACAACTTGGCATAATTGAAGCCAGGACATCCCTCTACATTCTAAAAAAAGAATAATGTCAATATGTGAATGTAAATATGAGATATAGTCATTTGAACACATACCTACAATAGGCGAAAATGTAAATATGTATAGTGTCTTCTTTACTTTGCAGTGACTCTGACATGGATTGTCATAGCAACACATATGAGGGCTCGTAGGAATGGTGTGGTTCTACTGTATCCAGCAATACCAATTGTAGCTTGCATACCCGTGGAGTTATGGCACTAAACGTAAATTGTGCCCCAAATGGGGGGAATAAAACAGTCCTAATGAAATTGACAGTATTAGTTAGTGTGGTTGCTCTAGAGTCTAGGCAACACACTATTGTTCTCTGTCCGATATTTCTTTGCCAGCAAGGTGCTTTTTGAGGGAGGTTTAATGTTTTTTTTTGTTCAATGCTTAAAAACGCCATTGCCAATGAAGGGAACATTTGCATATTGTCCCTCAATACGTCATATTGTCTCTTTATTGTTAATGTAATGTGTTGGCACCGTTTTACATCACCATTACATCACCTAATCAACATGAGTTAGACTTTAATAATATTAGCCCCCCTCACTTCACACAGGTGTGATTTTTGTTAACTTTTGCACAACAGAAAAGTGAAGCTTTTTGTCATATGCTTCACACACTGTTGTCACTGTTGTCATGCTTCACATGACATCACAATAAAGAATACAAACGGTAAGACGGAATTCAGTCCCCAGGTCCGTCCCTATGCTTTGTGACTCACGTCAGTGCAACCACACTTCCAATTTCCCAGAATTGCACCTTTCTAGTTTTATTTTGACTTCACTTATCAATGGTGGAATAATTATAACAAATTGACTTGAGTAGAAGTTCCAAAAATGTATGAAATCTCAAACTTGAGAAATTGTGAAAAGAATATTGCAGCTGCAACAATACTGCAGAGAAATGCAGGCCTACAATAGAACTACTGTTAGATAGCGCACCTGGATGAGGGTGCTCAATGATCAATGTTATCCAACTCGGGATTCCTGGATCTCTGCCCTCCACAATTTTATCTTTTTATTATGTACTTTATTTAGAAAAGCAATGTACAGTAACGTATCACATCCCTTATACAAAACAAACACAATCAATTCTCATATTTTCCCCATGTCCTGTGTCCCCTCTACTAGTATTAATAAGACAAGACTTATGGAACAATGCAATTAAAGTCATTCATTTCTGTAGGAGTTGATATCATTTTCCATAATAATTTGGTTACAGTCAAGTTTTTACAGTATTTGGTACAGTACAGTACAGTATCTGCTCTATCTGCATCGTGTTGCCTATATTTGCTTCTTCATAAACTGACACAGAAGATATTTTGGAATGTGAAAAGAACCTTGTGAAGTCTAGTAGCTATTTAGCAAGCTGGAGTGACCATAGTTTTAAGATCCATTTAGTGTAACAGATCCTGTCCAGTAGCCTAATAGCAAATCCCAGACTGTGTTTCACCAGAATGGTTAATTAGTATCACTTGTAACAGCATGGTTACTGTGCATAGTACCTAACAATAGTGTACGGTCGGGGTCAAAACATAGTTGATTGATGCATTCTGAACCTGAAGTATTTTCTTTTTTTTTACCAGAATGGAGTGTGATGTACAAACATTGGATCCAAATATTTGTATCATCTGTGGTAAACATTTAGAAAAAAGTAAAGAAACAATATCCATAATGTCACAAACCCCAAAGCAGATGCAATGGTGCTCAACAGAGAGATGATGATGATGATGATGAAAACCCTGGCTCCAAATACAGAAAATATACTTTCCTTCAAATTAAAGATATCTTATCGTGTATCAATGATACATGATAAGATATCTTTATTCTTTAATTTGATATTTAATCATGTTGCTGAGCAAACTACACCAGTCAGAACAAGTTGCAAATGTTGAGAGTGAGAGTATGCCTGCACTTGTCTCATCAAGAAGACTGAATAAGGTTGATAATAGTAACAGAGACAATGAGGAAGGTTGATGAAGTTGTATCGTCGGCTCCTCTTGTATTATATAAACATCATAAAAGCTACGTACCTTAAACCTCTAAAGGAAATAAAGCAGCTGCCAGACAAAACAAAGAATCAGAACAGCAGACCAAATGTTCACCTATTTTAATTGAATTAAATGAAAGTGATGACACTAAACTAAGCGTTATGATGATATACTGAAGACACATGGTCCATGATTTTCTTCATCAATATATCTGAAGCTCTACAACTCTGTTTTTTCTTGGACGTGCAGCTTCTATCAGTGCATATTCCATGGGCACACTTTCAGAGCATACCACATCAGACCTTTCAGCTCAATCTACAATTCAAATTGTAATGTATGAGATTTTCCTTCAGTTTCCAGGATCTGTATTTAGACCATCATCACATCTTCCTCAGAGCTCAGAGTCTTCATTATGTCATTATAACTCCCAGTCAGAGGTTATATAATTTGTATGATATTTATCTTCATACGATCAAGTTACAAGAGCATAGTGTTGGTATATGGAGCCAGGGTTTTATGAACATCATCATCATTTCTCTGTTGAGCAACATTTAGTGTTGAAGGTCTTCTACTGCAGAAGTTTTGACATTATGGACCGTGTCACTTTCCTTTTTCTATTTGTATTTGGATGTTTTTTTAACCATGTTGTAATAGCGACCGCACGTCACATTTACTATGAAAACATAAATGTCCTGTCAGTCAGTTAGTCATCTTGTGACATCACGTGACATCATCAGGGATGGAGATCCCTCATCAATATTAAGCCCATATATAGGAATGCCCTGATTGATGACATCCCTGATGTCATCAATATTTGCCAGCAACTCTACATCTGATCTCAAACCCTTAGATCTCCATAAATGGAGCTGACCTGTTCTGACATTCCATATTGTATGTTGATCTGACCTCATTAATCCCCGTATACTCAAGACACGCTCCATTCATGGCCAGTACAGAATTAATTCCATATGTTGATCTGACTCCCCATGTCAAAGCGCCAGCGCTCGCCCAGCAGTCTGCTGTCACCCAGGCCGATGCGTGCACGTGACCTCGCCCTTTTCTCGCCCTCAGGTCTACAGTGTCAGGGTTCTACTGTAGTCAATGGCTACTGGACATGCTCTGTTAGTATGTTACACTAAATGGAACTTAAAGCTAGGTCAGATAGCTACTTGATTTGCCATTATTCCAATCTTTTCATATTCCAAAATATTTGCAATGATTTACCTGTCGGTTTATGAAGAAAGCCATAGGCAATACAATGCAGATGCGGTGGAGCTAAATACAACTTTACCTTAAGCAAACATGTTAAATGATTATATCAACTCTACATGAATGAATGACTTGCTGGTATGAGGATAACATTGAGCATTGAGCTTGGTTTCCCTCATCCAGGTGTGCTAAATAATAGTTAGGTAGTTCTATTGTAGGGCTGCATTTATCTCTGTAGCCTACTATTGTTTAAGCTGCATATATACTTTCACAATTTCTCATTTGTGACATTTCATATATCTTAGGGACTTCTACTCAAGTGGATTTGTTATAATTTACCCACCCTTGCATAAGTGAAGTCAAAATAAAACAAATCTGTTTGATACTGTAGATTTAATTTAGGACTGCTTTATTTCTTCCCATTTGGGAAACCATATACGTTTAGTGCCATAACTCCATGAGTATTCAAGCTACAGTTACACAATTGGTATTGCTGGATTCAGCAGAACCACACCGTCCATACAATCCCTCATATGTGTTGCTATTGTAGGTATGTGTTCAAATGTCTATATCTCATATTTACATTAACATATTGACATTATTCTTTTTTTAGAATGTAGAGGGATGTCCTGGCTTCAATTATGCCAAGCCTTAATCCCCAGACGGACAGGCTGAATTTTTAGTTTGGGGTGTATAACTTTAAATATCAATTTCACCACTTTTGCAGTAAAATATTTTTATACAAGAATCCATTTCATGTATGGGAGGTCTTAGAGATGAGGAAAAACTATGTTGTGTTTGGTCCTAAGCCCGGTAGGGGTATCTCAAAAACTTTGACTGTTCGTCACAGGACTATATTGTTTATACTTTATTTCAGTTTCACAATTTGGTTAAGTAAATCTTCATCTTACTGGGTAACCTATGGCTGGTGAGACCATAAGTACAATTAAAATACCAGAGATATGGAATCACCCAATAACGTTTAGTTGTAGTTTTATTTGGTAGTTTGACCTGGATGATATTTCATGTACACGCACACACACACACACACACACACACACACACACACACACACACACACACACACACACACACACACACACACACACACACACACACACACACACACACACACACACACACACACACACACACACACACACACACAATTTTTCACAAATCCAAGCTCAAATAACCCACAATGCCCATCAAAGCGGTCGATCAGACAGGAAACTAAACTTATCTCCGATCAAAACGAGGGCTCAGGATGATAGCTGCATATCGTTGCTGTCGAGGCAAAAACCTTGGATCTCCATTGTGAGCTTTTTAGATCTGCTATTTTTGCCACATTGTAAGCTTCTAGGTATGCTAGCTTGATGTTTGGGAGACAAGAAACACTTTCCTGTGTTTCTTTTTATGTAAAATGTGTTTTCATATATTATTTTAGTATTTCAAAATGCCAGTGATGTCACTGCTGGATTACTCCTCCTTGGACTCCTCATGCATAGAAGGAAGCATGAGGTCAGTCCGCTGCCCCCCACTAGTTTGGCGGAAGTGTAGCGCCCAGGATTATATTCGACAATTGACACTGGGCGTTGCAAAATCGTGGGAAAATCAAAAAACATTTGAAAACTTGAAATCTTTTTGGTACTTCAATTGGTACCATATTGCATATATTGCAGTATTGTTACTTGGGAGTACTTTTTTTTTTTTACATACAAGGTTTCCACCCTATCCGAAATGCTATCCTAGTGCAGCTGTAGCAGCTCGCAGGGCCTCTCAGGGCCTCCCATGTGTCTTGCATTGGATCCACTTGTGCCTGAGCAGCCAGCCAGCCAGCCAGCAAGCCAGCAAGCACAGCGGAAAGGTGATGGGGTGTGTGCCAGTTTACGGACCATAATTGCTACTAATGACCATTAGGAGTTTGGTTTTGGCCCTCCGGGGGGGCTGGAGAGAAGGCCTCTTCTCGTCTTATCAGTTGATTAGAGGCAAATAGACGGGCCCGGATCCTGCATGTTAACACATTATGACCTGAGCTTGATTATACACGAAATGTCTTCTAAATCCTGACAGTTATACTACAGTATATGTTTCTATATCAGTGTTTCTCAAACAACCCCCAGAAGCAACGATATGAGTTCAAAACATTCGCCGTGAAAGAATATATAATGTTCAAAGATTTGTGCCACGTTTTCACGATTTTTCCAAAAAGTTAATAGCAGATCTATAAGCTACGTAGAGTGCCGCGCTACGTAGCTTTGTAGATCTGCTGTTTTTCAAGTTCTAAAGTTCTAAAATAATGGTTAAAGTGGTTAAAAACTATGAAGGCGACACAGACGTGTCCTCGGGTCTGAATGGGTTAAGTAAACAGAGAGGGGTTGGGGCGGGCGGGCTTAATGGAGCGACAAGGAGCCCATCTCCTGCTAATGCACGCATGCTGTGCCGCGCCACACCAGCTCTCATACGTATCGCACTTTGTGAAATATGTATTACTCTACTATTCAAGAAGAAAAATAAAATAACGTAATAGAGGGTCTGCACATGCATAAAGTGAATGGCAGATCGAGTGGCAAATCGAGTGGCAAAGTGAGTGACAAAGTGAATTTAACGTTGTTTAAAGTCATTTAATGCAATCAAATATGACTTTTCTGTTTGAACGTATGGACTGTCAAGGCCAGAAAGTAGTTTTTTGCCACTCAGTAGGCATTCCCGCATAACTTCCGGGTATGATGATGATGTCACACGCATACCCTCTATACACCAGCAGTGGTGTGCACAGACATTTTGAGGGGCAGCTGCTCAAGTGAAAAAAAAGGGCACCGTTTGCGGCGTGCATGTGGAACCGCCTGCAGCTACCGTAACTCCTTGAACACCAGAGGGCGGTAGAGAGCTTTAGGTATAGCAGGTGCCAGCCAAATCTGTAACATGAGCGAAGATAAGTGGCGGTCTTTGTTATTTGGTCGAAGTGAAATTTATCTACACCCCGGGGTCTGCCGAAGCCCAACGAGGCCTACTAGCACTGCGATCACTGTTTTCATTAGCGGGAGGCTGCAGGATTAAGGATTTATTATGCGCCGAAAATACCTATTTCATTTAGTTTTGAGCCATAATGCCAATAAAGATGGCCTTTAGCAGTGGTTAGCTAAAAATGCTACAACATTTGCTTGATTAACGCCAATTAATCAAATCTCGTTTGCCCAGGCCTGTGCAAAGGAAAGTTTATCTCGTTATCTTGGTTACATAATATATTTGATGCTTTTAATCCAGAATTGATCAATGTCACCATGGGTCACATACTGTATACACTGTACAAAACAAAGTTAAATGAAAAAACAAACTAACTTTCAAAAGAGCACATTGCTGTCCAGAGGACAAAAGGGCAGGTGCTTTAATTAGCACCACTTAACGCCACTTGTCTTACCTAATGCTACTTGCCTGCACTTGTGGACAGTTAAAACGTGTACATTTACAGAAGTAACTAATTACAGGTACTTTGGCTTACTTGAGTATTTCAATTTTTGTCCTTAATTTTTTTTAAATAATTTATACTTCACAAGCTGTGAGACATTTTGCATAATACTTCTTATTTTGATGGCAATACGTTTTCCTCCTCTTTCTCTATTTCTTCCTCTTTTTTGCTGTTACTCAATTACAATGTTTGCAGGACTTTTCTGTTGTGTGCAAGATGTGTCTATTGTGGTATTGGAACTTTTATTTGAGTTAAAAAAGGATGCTGCTCATATCACATGCCTCTTGTGAAATATAGATACATATACAGTAGGCTACTGTAGGTCGACTTTATTAGTAAAGAAGAAAATAATAATTTTATTTCCCCCTGCTAATTGGCAGTGCATGGAATGAAGTTGTATTTAACTTTGTTTATTTTATTTTTATGTTCTTTGTTTTACTGTTCTCCTTGCTTAATACAGTTTGTTGCTCCATTACTGCTTGGAATAACTATTCTTCTTCACTATTGTCTTTGTATGTACCTTGAATAATTTTTATAAACAGATTGTGGGAAAAACAAATTACCGCACTACAAATAAAACACTTAAATGTATTTGCATCCAAATACACATGACAGTACCAAGAGTATACATAATTTTGAAAGTATAAAATAGGCCTTAAATTCATGCTTTGAAGTAATAATATGAATCTACAAAGTAACTAAAGTTTTCAAATAATTGTAGTATACGGTAAAAAGTACAATCTTTGCCTCTGAGATGTGGTGAACGATAGGAGTGGAAGGAAACCAAACGGAAAGACTCAAGTAGAAGAAAAGTACGTCACAAAGCAAACTTAGCACAAACACAAACTTAGTGTTCTGAACAGAACCATTATCTTTTACTACAGTAGGACCTTCAGTTCAAAATAAATACAGTACTTTACTAACAGATTGACCTTATACTTTTGGAAAAAAATATGAAAGAAACTGGTTAATATGTGTATCGTCACGTTAAAAGTGTAATTTGGTTACCCGGGCAGGTATCTCTACACTTTTAGACTGACATGTTTGTGCCAGGATGGATGATTACATTTATTTATTTGATCGCCTCTTGTCTTGATTGTTTAAACATGACATCATGGGCCGCTATGCTCGATAACAGCCTTGATAAGCCCAAAGTGTATTGATAACGGGTACTCAATAAGCTTGTTATCTGGTTTTTCCGGGAATCGGTTATCAAGCTCCATCCCTAATCGCGGCCCGTTGTGAGCTTGTAGATCAGCTATTTCCACTAATGGTTTTGTAGCCTGGAATCCAGACAAATCTGCCACAGGAAAAATAAAAAATGCCCTGGGAAGATCATATTGGTCTGGCACTCCTTACTTTGAATTACATTTCCCTCACCCCAGAGTTGTGGGTGACCAATCAGAGCCCACTATTCAAAGTGAGACTTTGTTGCTGTCACGTTGGAATCTGTTGAATCAAAGTTCCAGACTAATATCAACGCAGTGATATTAGTCTGACACATGCCAGGCAAATGGTTTTGGACATTAACCCATTCAGGACGGGAACCCATTTTGGTGTTTTAAGCATTATTATGTTATAATTTAGCTATTGAAAAAATAGCAGATCTACAAGCTCATAGCGTGTGCAGCTCTATGAGCTTGTAGATCTACTATTTTAAAAAATCGTGACAATGTGGAGTAAATCTTTGAATATATCCTTTCACAGAGAAAACAATTAACTAAAACCTTTGCTTCTGGGAGGTCCCTCAGATGGGGGTCGGCGGCCGATTACATATGATTTCTGGGGCTCCTCGACATGAAATAGTTTGAGAACCACTGACAGAAACAGTGTTTTTCAGAAAACGATCAGGATCTATAAGACATTTGTATAGAATCTGGACTCAGTCCTATACGTATAAATGGGTTAAATGGTTTCCTCCACGGACAGCATCAAAGTCTACTCCGTTACTTCCCACCATGCACTGCTAATTGCTAAGTGCTGCCAGACCACTGTGCTGTCCTGCAGTGCAAACACTCGTCTACTTCCAAATGTCGATGACAGTGGCAGAGTTGTTGTTGTTGTTTTATTTCCTCCTTCCCCTGCAGGTTCATTTGCATTATGCAAATGAACCATTGATATGGATCTTCCCCTCTCTCTCTCGCCGATGAACATTTTGCACAGCAAATTGCCGTGCAAGTAATTACTTACTGACAGAATGGTATTACACAGGAAATTAGTATACGAGGACAAATAATCAGCACTGTCAATACGTTTTCGGACATGAATTTGTGTGTGCGCGCCCACGCTTGTGTAGTGTGCGTGTGTGTGTGTGTGTGTGTGTGTGTGTGTGTGTGTGTGTGTGTGTGTGTGTGTGTGTGTGTGTGTGTGTGTGTGTGTGCGCGCGCGCACATGCGCATGTGTGTGTGTGTGTGTGTGTGTGTGTGTGTGTGTGTGTGTGGAAGGGGGGGGATGTGTTGGGGACATTCTTATTCCAAATAGATTTAATATGCTGCTTCGTATTCCCCTAGGGTGAGAACTCATCATCACAGACGTCCTCTCGTGGAGACTATACTTGTGGTTTCATCATGGCGCGCTGTTGGTCACTTTGCATTTTAATTAAATGCCCGACATTTTCAAGAATACAAATTGACCATCTTGCTCTACATACGTACCACACCTAGGATTCAGGTCACTTTGTGAAATACTAGAGGGGGTGGGTGGGTAGGGGGGGACCTAAGTGCAGAAACCTCTTGATATCTCCATATTTTATTTTTGTGTTATTTTTCCATTCCATAAATGAATGACCTACTTGATCATAATACTACAGCGTCACACAAATGTATATGAACAGTACATTGGCAGAGAGTGTTACAGTGGCAATGCAATTTTGAATTTGAATCCTGAAAAAGTACCTGTTTTGGACAAGGTTATGCAGACACGATATTCTTCAAAACTCTCTTGCCATCTCTGGGCCGCGGCCGAGCGGTCCAGGCACCTATAGGCCGGTAATCCAGCCTGACGGCATGCCGCGGGTTCGAGTCCCGAGCCTGTCGGCCTTTGCCGCATGTCTTCCCCACCGTCTCTCTCCCCTTTTCCTGTCACATTACTGTATACCCTTAATGAAGGCAAAAAATCCATACTGGTAAATGGTGCATTTATATAGCACCTTTAGCCAAGGCGCTTTACATAGATTGTGCATTACATTCACCCATTCACACACACATTCACACACCGATTGCGGCGGAAGCCATGCAAGGTACCAACCAGCACATCGGGAGCAATTTGGGGTTCAGTGTCTTGCCCAAGGACATGTAGACAGGAGGAGCCGGGATTCGAACCGCCGACCCATGGATCATTGGACGACCTGCTCTAACTCCTGAGCCACAGCCGCCCCATACAAAATAAACTCTCTTGCCATCTGCGCTAACCTTGAATGAATGAATGAATAAATATGAGACGTCAATAAGCAATTAATATCTCTCTGCCTGCACTCTGTGCTCAGTCTGGGAAACATTAGAACTGTTTGTAATGATCTCATTTATTATGGTTTATGTCAACTTTATTATCTATCTCGCTCTTTTTTTTTTGTCTGTATGCACGTGCACCCTATAATTGCAGAAAGGAATTCTTCCCATGCAAGCAACGAGGGTGCCAATGTGTTTGCGTCAGCGCCATTGCCAGCCCCTTAATAATATCATGAATCCTATCCTAGTATGTATCCCGAGAGATTGGCACCTTGTAGAAAACAGAAGGAGAAGAAAAAGGAAAAAAAAAAAAAAACTCAACAAAAGAGAGACAGTGGTGTGTGTGTGTGTGCAGCTGCATTTCCTTCCGCGGTAATCGAATCCCTCAATAGGGAGCTCCATTTTTCTTCATCTCCGCCAGGTCCACGGGACCTTTAAACAGTGCATGGCACCAAAAGAAGGCGCCATACAACACAATTATAATTCCAATATAGTCTTGTAGAGAAAATGTAAACAGATAGCCGGTCTGCCAAGGCGGGCCCCCCGTCCTGCCCCCCCGCCGTATTCCCAGAAGACTCTGGTAATAAAGTAGAATAGATGTAATACTGGAAGAGGCTTTTTACCCCCTGTCCTCTCCTCGCGGGCCAAATTGAAAAAGTGGGGGTTATATTCAGAGGCTGCTGTTGGCAATGGTGGAAAGTACATTTACTTAATCCATTGAGAGCTGACAATAGATTCTACAAATGTTTTCTAAATCCTGAAAGAAAAACAACTCTGTTTCTATGCCAGTGGTGCTCAAACTATTTCATGTCAAGGATCCCCAGAATTATGAGTATTTGGCCGCCGACCCCCATCTGAAAATATGTTGTTGGCACGCTACGAGCTTGTAGATCTGCTATTTTTAGATAGGCATAACATAATGCTTAAAACACCAAAAGGGGTTCCCGTCCTGAACAATTTGGAGGAATATTTTGCACTTTACGAGAGTATGTAAAATTGTCAGTAGGCTTACATTTACTTATACTCCACTACATCTCAGAGACAAACATTGTACTGTTACTCAACTACATTTCAAAACGTGTTACTGGTTACTTTGTAGATCTTGATTATTATTACAAAACATACATTAAACACCATTTATAATAATAATAATTAATAATAATACTACTAATAATTTAATAATAATGTATTAATAATAATAATTTAAAAATATTTGGGTTAGGGTTAGGGTTAGGGTTAGAAAACTTGTATTAGCGCATTCTGAATAGTGAGTTCGTTCTACTTTTGGTACTTTAATTCCTGACTTTTAGCGGAGTACTTCTATATTGCAGTATTGTTACTTTCACTTAAATAAAAAACGTTTGTGATGCAATTTGAAGCAGAGAAACAAAGAACAGCTGTTTAACATGATGTTATATGGCGTTGTAGTAGTTGTAGTAGTTGTAGTTGTAGTTGGTAAACTGGCGAGTTATCCGGATACCATAGTGACAGCACGCACTGCTTTGGTGATAATGTGTTCTCTGTGAACTCATAATTGTTATCCAATATGCCATTTATTGCTGTACTCACACTCTTACGGCACAGTATTAATAGGCAATTAAAACGGGCGTGCGGGTGGTATATATAGGGGCAAAGAACCACAGAGTCTATAGGGGGTTGGAATCCACTGCGGTGCCTCCAGTTTGCGTTTTATATGAACACATTTTGGCCATTTTATGCCAATTTGTACTTTTACTCAAGTACATGTTGAATTCCCCGACTTGTAACGGAGTATAGTTCTACATTGATTGTAGCATTGATACTTTTACGTAAAACAATCGAGTGCTTTTTTTTCCACCACTGGTGTTCGCAGTAGGGAAGCCATGAGGCACGGAGGGAGGGTGATTATCAACTAACGTCAGTGCATGTATGCAGCGCAGTCTGTCTGTCAGCGGGGGATGATTAACGAGAGGAGTCCTCCCGCTGGGGGCTCCTCACAGGCAGGTGATAGAGGAGTAGGACCGAGGTGCCATGTCCTCCCGCTGGGGGCTCCTCACAGGCAGGTGATAGAGGAGTAGGACCGAGGTGCCATGTCCTCCTGCTGGGGGCTCCTCACAGGCAGGTGATAGAGGAGTAGGACCGAGGTGCCATGTCCTCCCACTGGGGGCTCCTCACAGGCAGGTGATAGAGGAGTAGGACCGAGGTGCCATGTCCTCCTGCTGGGGGCTCCTCACAGGCAGGTGATAGAGGAGTAGGACCGAGGTGCCATGTCCTCCTGCTGGGGGCTCCTCACAGGCAGGTGATAGAGGAGTAGGACCGAGGTGCCATGTCCTCCTGCTGGGGGCTCCTCACAGGCAGGTGATAGAGGAGTAGGACCGAGGTGCCATGTCCTCCTGCTGGGGGCTCCTCACAGGCAGGTGATAGAGGAGTAGGACCGAGGTGCCATGTCCTCCTGCTGGGGGCTCCTCACAGGCAGGTGATAGGGTGAGACAAAAACATATTGGCTATTATTTGAAAAGACAGTAAATTCAAATAATATGAGATGATACAGTCTGTATGTTGGCCAGTACAGTGCCTGCTGCCAATATCTCTTTGGGTACCTTTGTGTACCTTCCAATCTCACAATTGTATGTGTTCATGTGTGTGTGTACATTCATCATATATGCATTTGGTTCATTCATGTGACAATTTAGTTACTGCAACATGTATCAATGACCAGTGGTTCCCAAAGTGGGGTCCGGGGACCCCCAGAACAAACCAAATGGACCCTTATGGCTCTGTATCTCTGAAAGTGTACAAATTTAACCAAATGGACCGTAATTGGTCCATTTGGTTCCATTTGTACACTCTCAGGGTTAAATTAACATTGATTTTACAATATAAATTGGGGGTCCCAGAGATAGAAATGTCCGTAGACTTCAAAGTCTAGAATTCAAATAAAAAAAATCCGCAAAAAACAAAACAATAGCAGATCAACAAGCATGCCGCCGTCGCACCTTGCTATCTTTGGATACTTTTGTGTGCAGCGTGCTTTGCAACGTGATATTTTGGATACGTTTGTGTGATGCTGTAGTATGATCAAGTGGGGTGTTAATGTACGCACAAAAAGCACACACACACGCGTGCACACACGCACACATGCACACACGCACACACGGACACAAACACAAGTGCAAATATGGATTTAAGACCTTAGCTTACAGTGACGATTGCTCAAATTCGGAAGACAAAAAAAGGCTTGTGTTTAACCACTGTTCTCAACTGCGTTTAGCGAGCTCTTCTAGCTGCGTTGTGTACTGTATAACATGGGCTCAGCAGTTTGATCTAGTGCCGTGACCTTTCCTATTCCAGCATGAGTCCAATCTGTTGGAGTTTAGTCACTTATGCAAGAAAGAGGGCGGTTGTTACACTTACACTGGTTATAGTTTATGACTGACCATGGAAGCTCCCACGGAGGGGACAGCATCACAGGCTGTGTGCTGTATTATGGGAGTGTGTGTAATGGCAGTGGTGCATAGGGAAAAAAGAGTGTTTCCAGTGAGCCAACATGCAGCACCCTGACTCTGTTTGACCAGAATGGAGCAGAGCCTAATTCATTAGTATCTTCAGTAGTCTCGCGTAGCCAGACAACTATTCCACAATCTCCGAATGCTATATAGAGTCTGCAACTATAGCCCCCATGAGCTGAGTAAGGTAGCTGCCATTTCTGTTCACGAAAATATGTTTTAAATATCTTTACGTTTTATTTTTGTATTTTATTTTCTGTTAAGCAACAAGCTATACATATGCTTAGATGATTTCTATTTATATCAGAATAAATTTGCGCGACGAAGGAGGCTCCACTTCCACTTTATCGCTTACTCATGATAGCTCTTCCGTTGGTCCAGACTGTATGATGAAGCATTTGGAAATTGCAAGAGTCAACAGTCTGGTAACGCGAGACTATGGGCTGTATTTTGCGTGTCTTAAGTACCAGGTCTTATTCCCTAACTTGAGTAAACTAAAGACCTTGAGGTGTGGTCAATGCTCTTTGGCCACTCGGAATAGCCAAATGGCATTGATCACGCCTCCAGGTCTTTAGTTTACTCAAGTTAGGGAATAAGACCTGGTACTTAAGACACGCAAAATACAGCCCATATATCTTCAGTAACACCTGTGAAGGAAGTAGGGAATCAAGGGCCCGAGTTGTATGCATGTAGGACATTGAGCAGTATGAGAAGTATCTCTAGTTGCTGGTGTGAATTCAGCGCTATGGGGGTTCAGCGTCTTGCTCAAGGACTCAAGGTTTCCCGGGCTCTATACTATCCCCTGAGCTGGTGCTTGTGTTGTGTGTGTGTGTGTGTGTACGTGCGACCCGTGCGTGTGTGTGAGCGTCATCCCAGGCTAAAGCAGCAGTAGAGTTATGACATGACACCTCGGCGTGCGCGCATACACGTGCCGAGTGCATGTCTGGCAGTATGGGAGTGTGGGTGGTGAGAAGTGGGAAGTGTCACCCTGTCAGTGTCACTCTTGTGGTCGCTGCATGCATGGCTCTCCTCTCACTTCTCGTCTAGTTCCACATTTCTCTCTCTCCACCGTGTTCTGTCACTTTGAGACCCGGCAAACACGCACATGCAGTACATGATGCACCCGCTATATGGACTGCTAGCACGCACAAACATAACATGTGCTGTCCAATGACTGTCCGCCATACAAGCTGCAGTCACTGACAGCTGTTACTATCTCTATCCATGTATCGTTGCTGTCGTGAGGAAACCTCATAACTCAATTGCATCGTTTCAACAAATATAAGGTTTTCTTCATTTCATTAAAAATGCATTTTTTTTATTTCCTGAAAAATGAACATTTTAAAGTTAGGTGGTTTGACTGTTCATAATACACCCACACTGTGCTGCCAGGCAGTGGCGGAAAGTAACTAAGTACTGGAGTATGTACAGGTTTCTGTACTTTTACGTCTACTCCACTACATTTCAGAGACAAATGTTTTTACCGTGATTATTGTAAATGTATGTATTGTATGTATTGTATTGTGAAAATAGCCAAGCTCGCTATTTTCAAAAGGATTTTTGTACAGGTACATTAGAAATGTTGGGATATTCTGCACAACGAGTACTTAATTTACTTTTGCTACTTTAAGTACATTTTGAAACCAATACGAAGCACTAAACTACAGTATTGATACTTTTACTTAAGTAAGAAATGTGAGTACTTTTTCCACGACTACTGCCGGGGATAGATAGTGTATATATTATGTACATTCATATATGCATTCATAAACGTATATTATGTTTATGTGCATTTAGATGTATACCGTACCACTTAACGCACACAACATGCAAATCCCATGCGTGGTACAAATGCAGAGGGCTAAGCAAGGACGTTACGCTGTTTACTAGTCTCGTGCGTATAGCTAGACGATCAGCAATGTCTGCCTACACTAATACTGTACTACAAGCTTCACATAACCGTATAACAAGAGTGTGCGTGTGTGTGTGTGTGTGTGTGTAGGTTTGTTATATATGGGTGGGTGGTTTTCCCTGGTGTCTGCATGCCCATGCATTGCATTTAGACTATCCAGACATATCAGTATAAGGGGAAGATCTCTGATCATCTGATTATTATTATTTAATTTTTATTATTTTTATTGTTATTTATCTTTTCTTTTTTGCGGGGCGCTATAGGTTATAGCGGTATAGCGGTATAGCCCCTCCTATATACACAGCTTTGTGTGTTTGTACCACGGAATGGGATGATTTGATTGTATGATGATTAGAGCTCACTTCACACACAATCACACATGCACACCATTATGTGTAATTAATACTTAGTGGCTGAGGGGGCAGACAGGCAGACAGGCAGACAGACAGGCAGACAGACAGGCAGACAGGCAGACAGACAGACAGACAGACAGGCAGGCAGGCAGGCAGGCAGGCAGGCAGGCAGGCAGGCAGTCAGGCAGGCAGGCAGGCAGGCAGGCAGGCAGGCAGGCAGGCAGGCAGACAGACAGACAGACAGACAGACAGACAGACAGACGACAGACAGACAGACAGACAGACAGACAGACAGAATGAGACTGTGTGCACACGCCCACACAGGCTGCATGCGCGTGTGCATTTTAATGGTCATGAGCAGCCTCTACTCTCAGACAAGGCCTAATCAAAAGCCCCACACGGCGTGAGTGACAGCATCAAACAGCATGCATGCACGCTGGGGGGGGGATTCTACACACTTCATGATTTTCTGCAATTAAAGTGTGTGTGTGTGTGTGTGTGTGTGTGTGTGTGTGTGTGTGTGTGTGTGTGTGTGGGAAAGGAGTACGTTGCATGCTGCGAGGGATTGCTTTTCTGTGTTCTGTTGTTTGTGCGGGGGGGCATAAGCAACGAGAGCACTTCAACACATGCGTCTGTTATGTTTGTGTACATTATTATCCCCCCAATCCTCCCGAGGCCGGGAGGAAAGAAAAGACGAGAGAATCAGAAAGGAGCTGGGGGGGGGAGAGAGAGAGAGAGAGGGAGGATGTTTGTCGAATATGTTTTAGAACCCACATTGAGCTCGTATATATACAGTATATATCAGCTATTTTCAGTGTATAAGTAAATCGGTCTTAAGGCGGTCAAACGCATATATGTCTGTGCTTCAACAACATCACAACCTGAAGCAATAATAATAATATAGCAGCTGAGCGTTGAACAATGAACACAACTTGATTGACTCACCATGTTGCATGGATGACGTTATACAAACAATATATTCTTGTGTCATCATCTTGCCTCTACTCTCTCTTGGTGGAGAGGGACCGATCCTCAGATCTCTGCTGTTATAAAGGGGATCATGGGCTATATCCCTTAATCCTTATCCCTAAACTAATTTGGCATTTTTTACTATTTAAAAAAAAACCTATTTAAAAATAGCCGATGTACAAGCTCACAATGTCTCGATGTAGATCAGCTAGTTGAACTATTTTAAAACGTCTATCAAAATAGTAAAAAATGGCAAATACGTTTAGGGATAAGGGGTAAAGGTGGCGCAAGATGGAGCCCCATGTGTTTTAGCAAAAAAAACAAGTGTGTACGTGCGTGTATGTCCATATTGTCCCCTGTCCTCATGTTGGCTCCCGTGCCTAAGGTTGCCTACCCCTGCAGTAAATCATCAATACTATAGGAGTGGAAAAAAACAGTGGCCACAATGTATTTTGGCAAGCTAGAAGACTTGTCTAGGACTAGCCCCATATGCGCCCTCTCCCTACGCTCATTCTGTAGCTCCGAGATGAGGTCACACCCTGGGCCCCTCCCACCGCAGTTCAGAAACGGCGCAAGTTTCCACAATACACGCTTCTTACCCTTTTCTGCACAATGAATCCAAAACGTGAAGGGGCAGAAAGGGTTTACACTAATTCAAATTTAGCAACGCCCAAGAAAATCCAACTAGCGATTTGAACCGAGCCTTTACGTCCTGTCTTTTGTCAGTCGCTTCCATGTTTCTCAAGGAAGTTGAAAAGCTTTAGCGCCTCCCCGGCGCCTCCCCTGGTCGAAGATTTCCAACTGACTTCAGTTCACTCGACATGCAAGCGCACACACACGACTTCCTTGATAAACATGGAAGCGACTGACAAAAGACGGGACGTAAAAGCTCGGTTCAAATCGCTAATTGGATTTTCTTGGGCGTTGCTAAATTTGAATTAGTGTAAACCCTTTCTGCCCCTTCACGTTTTGGATTCATTGTGCAGAAAAGGGTAAGAAGCGTGTATTGTGGAAACTTGCGGACCGCTGAGCCTGTTATGGTGGTTTTGAAGGAGGATACTATGAAGTCACACTTTTTTATGGCTGCATGTTGGTAGCAGTGTTGTTTTACTCTTCGGCGACTAATAGGCTACTATGAGGAAAAATGTTCGTCGACTACCTTCAATTCTTACTCACGAAAATGTATGGAAACTAAATGAAAACTAAGCTATGATGACTAAAACAAGACAACATCGACAATTTCGTCAACAAATACAAACTAGACTAAAATGTTAGAGAGGGACTAGTGGACAAGAGATCCAGTCATTTTACACTTGGTTGCATGCTGAAAATAGACGATCTTCAAGCTCACAACGCGTCGCGCTGTGAGCTTGTGGATCGGCTATTTTCAGCACGTGTAAAATCAACCATTATGACGGCCCACCAAAATAAATTTTAGTTTTAGTTTTAGCACAATCAAAATGTGCTGTCAAAATCAACACTGCTGTCAGCATTCCATATTTTGGTGGCATCATAATAAATATGAATTCATGTTTGTGCCGAATCTGGAGGGAATGAGATGAGTGGAGCTGCCTCTGGTGGTGTTGAGCCCGTGGGAGCTGCCTCTGGTGGTGTTGAGCCCGTGGGAGCTGCCTCTGGTGGTGTTGAGCCCGTAGTTAGACACGTATGAACATCGACACATGGTTCTGGATCTCTTTTGCCTACTCTTCTTCTTCTTATTATTTTTATTCGGGGGGGAAACATTTTAAAATAGTGAAAATAGCAGATCTAGAAGTCAATATAGATCGGCTACTTTCACTATTTGTTTTTCTTTTTTTTTTTAATAACAACAAATGGCTGATAAGATTGGGCATATTTGGAAAGAGGGGGCCCATTGACAAGCTTGTGAGGGACTCTGTTCAACGTGGGGTTCATGTTGTTACTAATTGTCCTCGTGGCTTCTTGGAGCACCACATCTTTACAAGGCAGCTCCCACAAAATCCTCCGAGTTTATTTTTGCTAGACGGAAGCAATCGCACAACGGCGCATAAATCAAGGCACATTTTCAGAGTGAATTTGCAACACACCACGACAAACGAAAACCACACAAGCTGTGCGTCGCCGACTGTTAAGAGTCAGACTGTAGAATATACAGAATATTCAGTTGTCCCAACACCTGCTGCAGCAGCATGTATTTAATAATCATAATTGCATTTTATAGCGCTTTTCCAAGTGCTCAAAGCGCTTTACAATGGTTCATTGATTCATTCATACATTGGGAGGTGAAGCGGCGAACAGTCAACGCCAGGGTCCTGACTTCCCACATTCAGACACCAATGGTGGCGAGCTCACACCGAGTAGCCGGGACCTGCTCTGGATCTGCCTAATCTTATTATTATGTTTTATTTTTTGGGGGCATTTTTTGGGGCATTTGAAACTTTTAAAATAGTGAAAATAGCAGATTAATATAGATTGTCTACTTTCACTATTTTAAAACGTTTTTAAAAATAACAACAAATGGCTGATTGACATGTGGACAGGAGGAGGAGCCGGAATTCGAACCTCCGCCCCACGGATCATTGGACAACCTGCTCAACCTCCTGAGCCACAGCCTGGTTTGAACCCTAACCCTTTGTAAATTATAGGCTATTTTGTGGTTACGTGTTCAGTTTGTTCAGTTATAGCTTCTGTCAACATTGTGTGGGGAGTGACTATAATGGAAATAAGCCTTTATTGTGTTTTTAGCCTTCAAGGCGATATTGTGTGTCGTCGCTGTCATGGAAAGTGCTGATGTGCTCTATCCTTTTACCATCTCCTTCATTAACGAATTAATTAATTAATTAATTAATTAATTAATTAATTCATTCATTCATTCATTAGTTATGAGTTCAACTCACCAACGAGTGCACAAATAATGGATATAGTACTACAGTATCTGCGTGTCATTTTGGATTGAGTGTGTGCCTATACTCCAAACACGAACTGCAGATTACAATCAAATTAAACCAGCACATGCAGGAAATGAAGTGTCTAATACACGACACCCAGAGCCACCCACATAATAGTGGGTTATACCTCTGTGTAAAGTATAGACCCCCTTTGTGGCCCCACTGATTAAAAAAATCGTAGATCCACTCCTGGGCAATATATCAGCGTCCATTGTGTTGAAAGCAACCCTGTCAATGAAGACAATGAGTGTAAACATGTTGCACTGTTTTCTCCACTGACACATCCTCCAACGTTCAAACATATCAGGCTGTTGTGTTGTGCTTTCTTTTCTTTCTTTTTCTTTTTTTCTTTTCCTTTTTTTCTTTTCCCTTTTCCTCATCCACCCATATGGGTTGTTCAGGTCAGTAAGATTTGGCCACCCCCCGTTCTGTGGATGTAAGCATTTTCCGCCGCCCGGCATCTGGAGCAAGCTAAATGGATATTGGAAGCCGTTGGTATGGCGGGAGGGAGCCAAGAGGAAGGTTGGGACAATGGTTGAGATTGATGAGTGTTTGTGCTCTTTGCCTGTGACCCGACCGCATCTGCTAGGAACAAAGTCAGGCAGGTGTGACAGGCAACATCCATCTACCAGTCAGTCTTAAGGGGGGCGGGGGCATCCGCACAGGGATGCACACATACATACACACACATGCACACGCCACACACACGCACAGACATGCACACACACACACACACACACACACACACACACACACACACACACACACACACACACACACACACACACACACACACACACACACACACGTGCACGCGCACACACACACGCACACAATAGGGCCAGCTTCACCATGCGTCTTCCTTGAAGGAGTCATTTTTAGACGCTGTCTGTCCGGCTCTCTCTCATGTCTTATTATGGAAGACGAATGTCTGTCTCACCGTGTTAGCTCAGCAGCACGTTGAAGCCAACCAGACAAGCCTTAGCAGGTTATCCAGCGCTGCTGGCTGAACACCGCGGAGAGACTCTTTAAGCTACTTTAAGCCTGATTTATGCTTTGTTGTTGTGGTACGTATATGCCGGAAATGACACAGTGGAAATTGCGGGGGGACTTTTTTGCCTATGATGACACATGTCCTCAAAATAAGGACGATGGTTTGAAAGTGATTGATGTGATGTGGACAGGTGTACACCAAGCTCCCAAGGCCAAAGAGCTGGGATAAGGGCATGGCAAACCCAGTTATGCAATGATTTTTTTTATTTTTTTTATGCAGCATTTTGTGTGTCTGAATTTCTTTTCTGGCCATACTGTACTGTATATGGATTTCTGTGATGCCATGAGTATATGCCAGGGGTCGGCAACTTTTCTGACATGAAGTGGCAATTAAGGCCGAGGTTCCGCATCATTGTGATGTCAGAGCAGGCCAGCTCCATATATGGAGATCTAGGGGTGATCAGTGTGATCAATTGGCTAATTTGGGCCCTGTCCAGAGCCTGGGGAGGAGGCTTTCTGTGCTGGTTCTGGTCAACCGGCGATCCGACGGACTTGACACCGGGCACTGCACTCCCTGTGGTCGTGTGGAACGCCTGTGCCAAAATGCGAAAATCGGCGGAGCAAACGGTTCTCGAGTTACGTGGATCACACTCACGCACGCACGCACACACACGCACATGGTGCATTTAGCCTATAACAAAGGATACAAAACAATGTTTAAATTTCCAAATACTGTCCCTTCCTGGGTGTTCATGTGTATTTCTGCACTGTAAATATCAAATGTAATGAAATGTGTACGTGTTTGTGGAGCATAATAACAGGGTGCAATTTTGAGAGGTCAGATAAACAAACCAATTCATACTTAAGTTCCTCTCACCTCTGGTTTCATTTAACACTTTCAATCTGGTGTCCCTATTTTGGGCCATGTCAGTATAGGTAAAAAGGGGGGGAAAAAGCATACAAGCTCACAATGCGATCGTGTCACAATGTGATGCACTGTGAGCTTGTAGATGTGCCTCTATTTGCCGTATACGGCAAAATTACACAGGTGGTTTAAGTGGTTCACGAAATGGACTCGTGACCCAGACAAAAGATAAGGTGATAGTTTATAATTGAAGCCACTTATAGGTTCAGAAAGGGCCTGTAATTGTCTCTTATATAATTAAATGGAGGGATAGGAGATGTAATGATTGACACGCTGTGTTTTCTTCTGCCCACTTTCTCTTTCATTTGATCTTGAATTAATGACGCAAAACGAAGGCATGCCGCGCGCCAGACCCTGTGAATCATTCATGTTGAAATGTGTGTGGGTTTTAAACCCTCTGCATGGTCAATGAGGGTTAATGTGCTCCAAATGTTATACCGGGGCTCATCTCCGGGAGAGAAAAAAAAAAACATGCCATGTTTTCAACCACCCAGAGAGTGTTGCACCTCAAGATTAATTCAAAGTCAAAGCAGGCCCACCTCCATTCGACATAGTTACCGTTAGCCTGGGAGGGCAACGCAATTAGATTTAGTCATCCATGAAAAGCTCGTTTTGTTTGTGAGTCGTGTGGGTGTGTTTTAAGAGGAGGCATTTCAATCATTTCATGGCACAATGGAAGACGAAAGGAAGAGAAAAGCTGCTCTCGTTGTCTACAGGGGGGGGGGGGGGTGATGTCAAATCGGCTCCGTATTCAGGAGTATAACTGGTTTTCGACTATGAACCTGTAGTTCATGAAGCGTCTTTGTGCTTCGCATCAAGACATCGACAACATGGGAAAGTGTGAATACAGCCTGATTTGGCCGACCTACACAAGGGTCACAGGGTCGCAGGTAAGCTTGTACTGTATAGGTTTACAATTTTCAGGACACGCCACAACATCGTACGCATTGGACAATTGGACCCATTCAGGACGGGAACCCCTTTTGGTGTTTTAAGCATTATGTTATAATTTAGCTATTGAAAAATAGCAGATCTACGAGCTCGTATAGCGAGCTTGTAGATCTGCTATTTTTTTTAAACATCGTGAAAATGTGGCGCAAATCTTTGAATATATATACTTTCAGAGCGAAACATTTTCACTCAAATCTTTGCTTCTGGGGGAGGTCCCTGGAACAACATATTTTCAGATGGGGGGGGGGGGGGGGGGGGGGGGTCCGCAGCCAAATACAGATAATTCTGGGAGTCCTTGACATGAAAAAGGTTGAGCACCACTAACATAGAAACATATATAGGTTTTTCAGAAAACTGATTTGAATTTATAGAACAGTAGTAGGCAGAACCAGTAGTAGGCTACATGAGAAGACAGAGGAAGGATGATCAGAATGTGGTGCATACACAACATGCTGTGTGTCAAATAGAGCTGCATTAACCTCAACTAATACTGTCATCACCCAATCCTACCGCTTTGTATACAACACGTTACACGCTGAAGAGTGTGTGTACAGTGTGTTTGTGTGTGTGTATGTGCGTGCGTGTCTGTGTGTCTGTGTCAGTGGGGGGGGGGGGTGTAGAAAAATAACTAAGTATGCATAATCAAGGAGCACAACAGTTTTCTGTTTGTCTCGTGTGGTTGACCTAATCAAATCAAGGAAGGAGATTGATTTCCTGGGCTGCAGATGGAGCTGGTACAGCCCCGTCGGCTCGCTCTATATCATCATGCCTTTTCTCGGAGTCCAGATGGTGCGGCTCGGGTTTGGAATTCATATTTCAACGTTTTACCATCTCCCCCCCCATCCCCACCCCCACCTATCTCTCTCTATCTCTCTCTCTCTCTCTCTCTCTCTCTCTCTCTATCTCTCTCTCTCTCTCTCTCTCTCTGGGGCGAACATTCAGATCTATACAAGCTAAAAACACACGGCAACACAATTTTTCAGCAAAGGCATGTTGTTGTACAGCAATACGAGGAGGGACTCCGCTCTCAACTATGTTCTGCATATAGTTTGAATGGTTAATGTCTATCTTCACTTTCTGCACGCACGCACGCACGCACGCTCTCTCTCTCTCTCTCTCTCTCTCTCTCTCTCTCTCTCTCTCTCTCGACTGTAACATGTTCCTCATCGCTCAACAATGTAGTGACTGCATGGGTGTTGATCATTATCATAAATATGTCATAAAACATGTGTTTCTGTGATCTTGTTAAATGTCACAAAGCAACACGCGCCTTTCACTGTGACTCTGCCGCCTCCCTTTATACTCTCACACCCATGTAGTTGTACTGTCAAAGAAAAAACATGATCAAACGGAGAGAAAAAATATTCTGGTGTAATACAGAAAAAATAATAATAATAATTTACGTAATTACTATACTTTGACCTGTCAAGAGTGTGAGCACACTATGCATTTTATCAGTTCTTCCTCGTTTATTTGTTAATGCAATTTGCTATTTCCGTGTTACATAGGCTATAGGAAGATATTTCACTGATGAAAATGAAAGTCAATCTGGGGAGTCTGTATATTTCATTCTGATCAGTGTTATATCATGAGTCAGCAGCTTTCGTAGTATATACCATGTATATATATATATATATATATATATGCATTTACATAATTGGAAGCCATATGCGTTGCCAGACCCATTCTTTTGGGGCTTATATGCTCCTGCAGGGAAATGCAGATGTGCTTCTGCTTCCTCCAGTCGGTGTCTGGCCTGTTCTTCCTCCAGTCGGTGCCTGGCCTGTCCTTCCTCCAGTCGGTGCCTGTTCTTCCTCCTGTCGGTGCCTGGTCTGTTCTTCCTCCTGTCGGTGCCTGTTCTTCCTCCTGTCGGTGCCTGGTCTGTTCTTCCTCCTGTCGGTGCCTGTTCTTCCTCCAGTCGGTGCCTGTTCTTCCTCCAGTCGGTGCCTGGCCTGTTCTTCCTCCTTTCGGTTCCTGGTCTGTCCTTCCTCCAGTCGGTGCCTGTTCTTCCTCCTGTCGGTGCCTGGCCTGTTCTTCCTCCTGTCGGTGCCTGGCCTGTTCTTCCTCCTGTCGGTGCCTGTTCTTCCTCCAGTCGGTGCCTGTTCTTCCTCCAGTCGGTGCCTGTTCTTCCTCCAGTCGGTGCCTGTTCTTCCTCCTGTCGGTGCCTGTTCTTCCTCCAGTCGGTGCCTGTTCTTCCTCCAGTCGGTGCCTGTTCTTCCTCCTGTCGGTGCCTGGCCTGTTCTTCCTCCTGTCGGTGCCTGTTCTTCCTCCAGTCGGTGCCTGTTATTCCTCCTGTCGGTGCCTGGCCTGTTCTTCCTCCAGTCGGTGCCTGGCCTGTTCTTCCTCCAGTCGGTGCCTGGCCTGTTCTTCCTCCTGTCGGTGCCTGGTCTGTCCTTCCTCCAGTCGGTGCCTGTTCTTCCTCCTGTCGGTGCCTGGTCTGTTCTTCCTCCTGTCGGTGCCTGTTCTTCCTCCTGTCGGTGCCTGGTCTGTTCTTCCTCCTGTCGGTGCCTGTTCTTCCTCCAGTCGGTGCCTGTTCTTCCTCCAGTCGGTGCCTGGCCTGTTCTTCCTCCTTTCGGTTCCTGGTCTGTCCTTCCTCCAGTCGGTGCCTGTTCTTCCTCCTGTCGGTGCCTGGCCTGTTCTTCCTCCTGTCGGTGCCTGGCCTGTTCTTCCTCCTGTCGGTGCCTGTTCTTCCTCCAGTCGGTGCCTGTTCTTCCTCCAGTCGGTGCCTGTTCTTCCTCCTGTCGGTGCCTGGCCTGTTCTTCCTCCTGTCGGTGCCTGTTCTTCCTCCAGTCGGTGCCTGTTCTTCCTCCTGTCGGTGCCTGTTCTTCCTCCAGTCGGTGCCTGTTCTTCCTCCAGTCGGTGCCTGTTCTTCCTCCTGTCGGTGCCTGTTCTTCCTCCAGTCGGTGCCTGTTCTTCCTCCAGTCGGTGCCTGTTCTTCCTCCAGTCGGTGCCTGTTCTTCCTCCTGTCGGTGCCTGGCCTGTTCTTCCTCCTGTCGGTGCCTGTTCTTCCTCCAGTCGGTGCCTGTTCTTCCTCCAGTCGGTGCCTGGTCTGTTCTTCCTCCTGTCGGTGTCTGTTCTTCCTCCTGTCGGTGTCTGTTCTTCCTCCTGTCGGTGCCTGGCCTGTTCTTCCTCCTGTCGGTGCATGGCCTGTTCTTCCTCCAGTCGGTGCCTGGCCTGTTCAAACTGTCAAAGTCATTGTTCTCAACCCGAGAAAGCCTTGCAAATTAGCCAGTTTCAATGCCAACCGTGCCACTGCCAGGGAAACATGCATGCATTTGGCTGGTGTTGAAATCCAACCAGGCATGGGACGGCGGGCTCCTGTATTACGGAGGCTTGAATAATGGGCTCTGACTCGACTGGCTAAGCACCTTTACTTCGTCTATATATGTGTGTGTGAGCCACTATACTGCAGGAAACCCACCGACTATACTTCTGTGCAGCTCAAACGAACACCCTGCTAAATTGGGGGTGCTTAAGACTTGTGTATTCATAATGTTGTAGTCATTTGGAATGCTTTATTAATTTTTTCTGCAATTCCTCTACATGCACAAACAAGAACGAATTAATAAAATGGCTTTTTGTGCTCTGCTAAATTGTAATATACACATATGGGTATAGCTGCTATAGTGCTGCTGATTTAATGACATTAATAATTAATTGAAAACAGAAGTGTATTCATTTGGGCTGTTCCCTATAGTCTATTATTGTATTAAACACTTAAACTCTACATTCTGTATACTTTATTGACCGTGAGGTCCCCCAGGGGTCTTCACTTGGTCCTCTTTTTTCTCTCTCTCTATACACCACATCTCTTTTCTCTCTCCTCTATACACCACATCTCTTTTCTCTCTCTCTATACACCACATCTCTTTTCTCTCTCTCTCTCTCTATACACCACATCTCTTTTCTCTCTCTCTCTCTCTATACACCACATCTCTTTTCTCTCTCTCTCTATACACCACATCTCTTTTCTCTCTCTCTCTATACACCACATCTCTTTTCTCTCTCTCTATACACCACATCTCTTTTCTCTCTCTCTCTATACACCACAACTCTTTTCTCTCTCTCTCTATACACCACATCTCTTTTCTCTCTCTCTCTATACACCACAACTCTTTTCTCTCTCTCTCTATACACCACATCTCTTTTCTCTCTCTCTATACACCACATCTCTTTTCTCTCTCTCTATACACCACAACTCTTTTCTCTCTCTCTATACACCACAACTCTTTTCTCTCTCTCTATACACCACATCTCTTTTCTCTCTCTCTCTCTATACACCACATCTCTTTTCTCTCTCTCTATACACCACAACTCTTTTCTCTCTCTCTATACACCACATCTCTTTTCTCTCTCCTCTATACACCACATCTCTTTTCTCTCTCCTCTATACACCACATCTCTTTTCTCTCTCTCTCTCTATACACCACATCTCTTTTCTCTCTCTCTCTCTATACACCACATCTCTTTTCTCTCTCCTCTATACACCACATCTCTTTTCTCTCTCCTCTATACACCACATCTCTTTTCTCTCTCTCTCTCTATACACCACATCTCTTTTCTCTCTCTCTCTCTATACACCACATCTCTTTTCTCTCTCTCTCTCTATACACCACATCTCTTTTCTCTCTCCTCTATACACCACATCTATTTTCTCTCTCTATACACCACATCTCTTTTCTCTCTCCTCTATACACCACATCTCTTTTCTCTCTCCTCTATACACCACATCTCTTTTCTCTCTCCTCTATACACCACATCTCTTTTCTCTCTCTCTCTATACACCACATCTATTTTCTCTCTCTCTCTCTATACACCACATCTCTTTTCTCTCTCTCTCTATACACCACATCTTTTCTCTCTCTCTATACACCACATCTCTTTTCTCTCTCTCTATACACCACAACTCTTTTCTCTCTCTCTATACACCACAACTCTTTTCTCTCTCTCTATACACCACATCTCTTTTCTCTCTCTCTCTCTATACACCACATCTCTTTTCTCTCTCTCTATACACCACAACTCTTTTCTCTCTCTCTATACACCACATCTCTTTTCTCTCTCCTCTATACACCACATCTCTTTTCTCTCTCCTCTATACACCACATCTCTTTTCTCTCTCTCTCTCTATACACCACATCTCTTTTCTCTCTCTCTCTCTATACACCACATCTCTTTTCTCTCTCCTCTATACACCACATCTCTTTTCTCTCTCCTCTATACACCACATCTCTTTTCTCTCTCTCTCTCTATACACCACATCTCTTTTCTCTCTCTCTCTCTATACACCACATCTCTTTTCTCTCTCTCTCTCTATACACCACATCTCTTTTCTCTCTCCTCTATACACCACATCTATTTTCTCTCTCTATACACCACATCTCTTTTCTCTCTCCTCTATACACCACATCTCTTTTCTCTCTCCTCTATACACCACATCTCTTTTCTCTCTCCTCTATACACCACATCTCTTTTCTCTCTCTCTCTATACACCACATCTATTTTCTCTCTCTCTCTCTATACACCACATCTCTTTTCTCTCTCTCTCTATACACCACATCTATTTTCTCTCTCTATACACCACATCTCTTTTCTCTCTCCTCTATACACCACATCTCTTTTCTCTCTCTCTCTCTCTCTCTCTCTCTCTATACACCACATATCTTTTCTCTCTCTCTCTATACACCACATATCTTTTCTCTCTCTCTCTATACACCACATCTCTTTTCTCTCTCCTCTATACACCACAACTCTTTTCTCTCTCTCTCTCTCTCTCTATACACCACATCTCTTTTCTCTCTCCTCTATACACCACAACTCTTTTCTCTCTCTCTCTCTCTCTCTCTATACACCACATCTCTTTTCTCTCTCCTCTATACACCACAACTCTTTTCTCTCTCTCTCTCTCTCTCTCTATACACCACATATCTTTTCTCTCTCTCTATACACCACATATCTTTTCTCTCTCTCTCTATACACCACATCTCTTTTCTCTCTCCTCTATACACCACATCTCTTTTCTCTCTCTCTCTCTCTCTCTATACACCACATATCTTTTCTCTCTCCTCTATACACCACACCTCTTTTCTCTCTCTCTCTCTCTCTCTATACACCACATATCTTTTCTCTCTCTCTCTATACACCACATATCTTTTCTCTCTCTCTCTATACACCACATCTCTTTTCTCTCTCTCTCTATACACCACATCTCTTCTCTCTCTCTCTCTCTCTCTCTCTCTCTCTCTCTCTATACACCACATCTCTTTGCCGGAAATAGGCAATACATACAAACTCATGTGTCGTGCAGGGACGTGTTGTGACCTTGTAAATCATTCCCCCCAGAATAGACAATATAGGTTTAATTTAATTTGTGACATGCATGCACATCTGTTGTTAAATCTACAACCCTCTATTCCTGACAGTCTGCAACTTTCAAAAGCTGGTATGTAGTCACTTTGAACATTAGAATGTTCATTTAGTCCAACCTCACCGACCTGAAAACAGATGCTCTCTGCATGATTGCATCAAAGACTGAGATTGTTGACAGATTCCTCTTGGGACAATTTGTTGACCAAGAATTTAGCCATATTAGTTATAGGACAGCCCTAATAATGAGCACCGTTTTGGCCAATAAAATAATATATGGGCTGCTCCAATGGAGATGTGGGACAGATGTTTTAGAGATAATGTATGGCTGAGTGGTCATTGTTTATATAAATCACAGACAGGCTGATTAATCAGCCTGAAGGTGACCAGCCATACACTTGGCTACTTAATACATAAATTAATAAATTGACCCAAAACACATCAAAACGAGGTATTTCCTTGCGTTTGGTTATGAAAGTATTCCCATAAGTCTCGTGCTGGCCGGCGTCTGCCCAGCTGAAGCAGAAAACAAGGAAGTGAGTTGATCAAATAGAATCCATTTCCGGGTATACTGCATCGTCTATTCTCCAATCCTCGCTCAAATGTTTTCAAAAACTTTTTTGGGAGCAATGTCTAGCTGTAAATGACACTGTGTGTGTGTGTGTGTGTGTGTGTGTGTGTGTGTGTGTGTGTGTGTGTGTGTGTGTGTGTGTGTGTGTGTGTGTGTGTGTGTGTGTGTGTGTGTGTGTTTACATGGCTGTCATGTTGGAAACGGCAGTAAATCAACTGGGCACAGCAGGTGCTCCGACGGTTGGATTAGCCATCGGTCTGTTATAGAGCGGAGGGGTTTGTTATCCAGAAATAACACACAGCTGAATTAGGCAATTGACCAATCAGAATCAAGCATTCAACCAAGCCATGTAATGAATTGACATATTTGATATGAGTTACCACCACCGGAGGTTGTGCAAGATTATGCAACTGCATGTGATTGTTAGTACAGTACAGTACAGTACAGTACAGTACAGTACAGTACAGTACAGTACAGTACAGTACAGGGCCTGTTTATATAATATGCTTGGCAAGGTATACCGACCTACATCAATTATGTAAGTAAGTCATCCTTGACCACTGCTCTCATAACAGCACAGCATGACTCTGAGTTACAATTGGATACATTAACACGTTAACTGCGGATAATTGAAAACGCAAAATAAGATTCACTGCAGAGTATTTCACTATAACCTTTGAAAAATCACCCTGGCCCCAGACGCTAATATCGGTCCGTTTCATGAAACTCCGCCTTAAAATAGTGTGATGGTCGTTGTGTCGTCGTGTTGAAACCCAAACTGCCGATTAAACGATGAAAAACAAAAGACGGGAATGTCGTGATCCGCTGTCAAACTGTTAACACAGTGGATTGTTACTGTGAATAAGTACCTAGAACATATCTAGGCTACTGCATTTATTGCACATTCATAGTTATACCCAGCATGGATGGCAATGCCACAACGACTCTATAAATGCAGGTATTGGAAATTGTTTCCTGAGGCGGAAAGAACAAACGGAGGCACAAACGAGGCCTTCATTGCCTATATTAATAATCATCATCTTCGCCTTCTCCTTTGAGGGGGGGGGGGGGGGGGGGGGTACTGTGTGATATTGAGTATCATTAGACATGCAAATAACAGCTCAATTTTCCCCCATCCCTGGGATTAGAGGAAGGAAATAAGAGAGAAAAATGAAGTAGAGCCATATAGCTGTGGCAGAAACAATTAAGCCTTCGTCTTTTGCGTTGCCACTTGGCAGGCGGCCTCAAACCGGGGTGGTAGGTGGCGTGTGTGTGTGTGTGTGTGTGTGGGTAGGAGGGGGGGGGTCTCCTTCAGAGAGCCACGTCAACACACTTGTCGGAGTGAATGTTGCGACGGCACAAAAAGAGTGGGCTTTGAGATGTCAGATCACCTTGGAGTGGACGACGGTAGCTAACAACATGTCCCTTTGTGTGTCACCAACGATGCCACTGCATGTGTTTCACACTCTGTCAGGGACTGGAGCAGAATCGAGGCCCCCGGCAACAGAGAGAGAGAGGGGGGGGGGGGGGGGAACAGTGTTATGGGGGGGGGGGGGGGTGAGAGAGAGAGGGTGATGGGAGAGGAAGAGAGAGGCAGAGAGAGATAGACGAGAGAGAGTGTGAAAGAGAGAGAGAGAAAGACAGAGAGAGGGGAGGAAGGGGAATGAACAAAGGAAGGAGGATTAGTGGGGGCCGGGAGGAGGGAAAAAGAGTCCCCCCATAGCTCTGAGACGCAAAGCCGACCCGATGCGCATCCGCCGCATTAGACAAATATATGCGAGACCTCTCCTCTCCTCCTCTCCTCGCGATTACACAATCTTATCCCGTGGCCAAATGGAACGACGTTTCCATTCCGCTGCATGCATCACACTAAAGATTGTCACACACAGGAAACGTCATTCAGTGGGAAGACACCCCCCCCCCCCCCCTCTCCCCCCGCCCAGCCGAAGGGAGGGGGAAAATAAATAATCTGCACTCGAGGTGAAGTTCAACTAAATATTTTCATATTCGGTAAAGTCAAAGCCTTTCAGTCTCCCTCCTCCCCTGCGGGGGTGCATGCAGGCATGCATGTAAGGGGAGGAGGACAGGGGAGGAGGGGGCATGGAAATTGCTTCTTATTACCCATTTCCCCTGTTCCCTTGTTAACGCAACTTCATTTCAAAGTTATCTCCATGTGCTCCAGTCCTTCCTATCATGTCACACAAAAAAGATGCAGTATAGAGTAGACTGGGGCAGGGTGTGGGGGGGGGGGGGGGAGTATAGGAAAAGAAAAACAGATCTTTGCCAGTTAAAAGGAAAAGTAAGGAAGCAGGTTAGGCCCTTTGGGGTATTATACAATACATGTACAGGTAAGGGTTCTTTTTTTTTAAACATCAGGAAATGTGCCCCCCCCCCCCATAAAGGAGGGGGTGGTCACTAAGCAAACGAGTACGGTAATGAGGAACGGAGAGGATACGACTGTCAGTGAAACAAGGGAAGCGTACACTATAGTGCAACCCAACAAGTCGGAGAAACTGAGTGCAGTATGTTGTGTAACCCAAACGAGGAACACATTAAGGGGGGGGGAAAGTACAGTATGAACCCAACGAGCCAGAGGAACAGGATCAGAGTACAGCCTATGCAACCCACCAGCGCTTTGTGTTGCCACAAATTGACGTCATATTTGGTGGACATTTGACCTAATTTCTCCTTTCATTGTCAATGGCAAATATTGAGAGGTGTGGGGACAAAAGCTAGCGCCCCTCAGAAATAGGAGGAACAGAAGATAAGAATACAGTATGCACTATGCAACCCGACTCGGAGCAGCCAAATAAGAGTATACAGTCAGAGAAACAGAAGCTAGTACTAGTAGCCTACGTAATCCAACAAGGAGTCAGAGCAGTCAAAAAAAGCACTGAAATATTGTCCTGAATCGAAATGTTCACATCTCTCCTCTCTCTCTCTCTCTCTCTCTCTCTCTCTCTCTCTCTCTCTCTGTGTGTGTGTCTCTCTCTTATCACTCTCCACCTCTCTCCACCTCTCTCTCTCGCTCAGTTCCGTCTAGTGTCTTTTTCTGGCCCTGCCCGTCGGTAATGTCAACACGGATTTCACGGCACAGTGCCGGTGTGACTCAGCCCAGGCTCACATTTCCCCTACCTGTGATTTACATCAGAGAAAGAGGCTCACAGAGGATTTTCCATGGCAGGAACGAACAGCCAGGAAAGGAAGGATGGATGGATGGAGGCAGCTACCCTGCGGGGCTTGAAGCAGATCAGGCACTCCACAATGCAGTCTGCCTCGCTGAGAGATGCTTTTTTTAACTACAAAATAAGAGCAGGCTGCGGCTCGAGTTTCGACTGCTTAAGGCCTCGTCGTCTTCTACTCCACTGGTCAAATGAGTTAGAGCTCCTAAGTGAGAGGAAGCGATGAATGAGTGACAGGTATGGATACGGTATCCCACAGGCTTGTGGAACAGCCCAAGGCTGATAAAGAGAAGTGACGTTTGCGTGACCTTTTGATGATTGGCCCCGTACGTGACCTCGTATGCTGTATGGAAGCCCTGACCATAGACATAGAAGGTATAGACACCTAGTCCAGCTCTGCAGGGGCGAATGCTCTCAAGTGAGGACAAGCTCCTTGATTGGTGCGTCACTATAGTTTTGCGCAACAGGCCAGACGCTGCAGGCCAGGCCAGACTATAGGTGCTTCACACAGAAGCTTCCGGGAGCGTCACAGAGAGCGGACGTTCGAGTCCGACAAGTCCCGGAAAATACATGCTGTGATTGGCCAGTAGTCACTTGAGCGGCAGCGTGGCGTAGCGTGAACAGCAGCGGCCAATGAGACATCTGTATACTGGTCACATTTCGGTCACGCTTCCATATATGGTCATGCCTCATGACATATTTTGACATCACGTGACATCATGGAGACCCTTATATCTCCATATCTGCATATATGGAGCCGGCCAGCAACTCTGCATCTGACTGCAAACCTCAAACCCTTATAGATCTCCATATGTGGAGCTGACCTGTTCTGACATTCCATATGTTGATCCCTCCCCACCTGCCCTTCCTGTTCTGACATTCCATGTTAATCTGACCTCATCAAACCCTGTACACTCAAGACACGCTCCATATATGGCTCCCCATTCCAACGTGCCAGCACTCGCCTAGCAGTCTGCTATCACCCAGGCGGATGCGTGCACGCGACCTCGCCCTCACAGCGTCTTACGTATGGCCCTGACCGCTGTAACACACCTGCAGACAGCAGACGGAACAGAAATTGATAGGTCACCGCATCCGGCTAGCATAGCCCTCCTACCTTCACCAACAGCATTGTTTTTTCTTAATCCAGCTCCGTTGAACCTCCATTATAACCCGATTTTCAAAGCGCCGTATCTCCAAAGATTCGAGAGCTGTCCATGGTGCAGGCACCCGACGATCGTAAATAATTTGTGATTTTGTATCGCATCGCATCGAAAATGTACCTCGTTGTTCTGCTAGCTAAAGGCTGTGGGCTGTGTTGTGATGTATCGTTCCAATTCCGGAAGCCCCCACCTTCCTGTTTAACCCGGAAAGACAACAAGCTCCGTAACATAGGAGTCAATGAGCGGCAGTGAAGCGGTAAAACTTTCTCAACACTAAGTGGCAGCAAAAGATTTAAAGATCTCTGTTTGGATCAAGAACCAAATTGTAACATTGTTAGGTCTGTTTGTGTCCACATTCTCCGTCCTGAGTTAGCAACAGAAATCAGTAAGCAAATGACACATTGCTCGAACGGGCCATCATTTAATAGGTAAAGAAATCACCGCATTGCCATAGTTACTGGAGGATGTGGGGCAAATGAGGTCTTTGTTCATCTTGTGGGAAAGTGGAGATATTTGACTACAAATGTACATTCTCTGCCTTCTCTGACATTTCTCTCCAAGAGTTCGTTAGTCTCTAATGACCTCTTCGAGAGTTGGGAGTAAGTAAATTATTGCTGTGAACTTTATGCAACGTATCACTTGACATAATCTAATTTGTATGATTTCTTTAATATAAGAGATGAATAACGTTAAGCACCGAAGTGTGTGTGTCTGTGTGTCTGTGCGTGCGTGCGTGCGTGTGTGCGTGCGTGCGTGCGTGCAAACACACAGCAAATTTCTTTTAACATTAATTCCCCTACAGAATTCACTGTATAGAAAAGGCAGAGATCAGAGCAGTGATTCTCACATTTTTCATTTCAAGGACCCCCAGTGTGGTAGGCTATATATGCATTAGGCCGCAGACCTCCATTTGATATTAGTCTTTTTAATCTGTCGGAGCAGTATTAGTATCTTATATCCACATTTTAACTTTTTTGTGTTTTTTCGTGAATCAATGTCCAACTTGATCCTATAGGCCTACTATACAGCGTCACAGACAGGTATCAAAAATAACACATGATCTACAATCTTTAAACGCATCGCGAAGTGACACATTTTGAGCTTGTCTTAATCTGCTATTTTGGAAGTTATAGTTTTGGAAGTTTATACACTCAACAGAGACGATAATTAAACATAATTTCTTTTTGCACCAAGCTATAATAATGGTAGTAAACTTCAAGTGTCCAATCTTCCTAGCAGACATGGTGTTTCTGAACTCAATTCTGATTATGGGCAATCCAGTGATGTACTCTGTGGCTCTCACCAGAAGGATACTTTTTTTTTCTTCCATTTCTGTCCAATTTGATAAAATGCTGCCTGCCACGAGACAGACTGCAGGGAAAAATGTTTCCGAGAATAGCTAAGTGTATCATATATCATGCATCGCGCCATCTGTTCCGTACATTCAAAATGTTATTGCAATATTTAGAATTACAGATTATTCATGTAGGTGTAATTAGCAGTCCAATCCCCGCACATGGAAAGCGCAGCTGGATTAGTTTACCAGTCCCTTGTTTGAGCGGGATCTATCTTAAGTAACTATTTGGGCTACTGTAGCTGGAGGTGTTGCACTAATTTGACCAGTTTTTTGCTGAATATCCGTGGCTTCACAAAAGCCTCCCAAAATTAGAAGCAATTGGATCCGTTATGGCATTTTGGGGCGTGGCAGTTGGATCTGTTATGGCATCGAGGGCGTGGCAGTTGGATCTGTTATGGCCTTGAGGGCGTGGCAGTTGGATCTGTTATGGCATTGAGGGCGTGGCAGTTGGATCTGTTATGGCATCGAGGGCGTGGCAGTTGGATCTGTTATGGCATCGAGGGCGTGGCAGTTGGATCTGTTATGGCCTTGAGGGCGTGGCAGTTGGATCTGTTATGGCATCGAGGGCGTGGCAGTTAGATCTGTTATGGCCTTGAGGGCGTGGCAGTTGGATCTGTTATGGCCTTGAGGGCGTGGCAGTTGGATCTGTTATGGCATCGAGGGCGTGGCAGTTGGATCTGTTATGGCATCGAGGGCGTGGCAGTTGGATCTGTTATGGCATCGAGGGCGTGGTCCGTTATGGCCTCGAGGGCGTGGCAGTTGGTGGCGTTTTGTGTGCATAACTTCCTTTTGCCGATGCTGCTGTGACCATGTTGACAGATGTGGCAATGAAAACAAGCACAAATATTAATTCATAGAGGTCTATGGACAATTATATTTATCTGGGGTTCCTTGACATGAATAAATGTGGGAACCACTGGTTTAAACTAGGGATGTGCCGATGAGACAATCTGATATAATGAATTGCTATTATGGCCGTTAACCGATATAACCGATGTTGATGTGATCTCATTCTGTATTAAAAAATGTCAAACACACAGAAATGAGCAGGTTCAAGCTGACCTAGGGCCTGGGTAGAATCTAATGAAAACCCACATGGGCAAGCCCATTTGTGATGATTTGATTGGCTGAGCACGGAATGTGATGATAAACTTCACACAAGTGTGATTTTATTGTATTACTTCATCAATGTTTATATAGCTCATTGTGTATATTGCATATAGCTTTTTTGTCTTTCTTTTGGGCTTGGCGCCGACTTATAGCTGCTTGCAGCTATATTTATTATTATTATTATTATTATTATTATTATTATTATTATTATTATTATTATTATTATTATTATTATTATTATTATCACTGTATTGACATTTGTAACATGATGGGTTATTTGGACACAGCTGCATGACCATATACTGTACCTGGTGATCTGAGAAGTCTAAGCTGTGGGGAAAAGTCATATGTAATACATGAAATATACAGCAGGTTGGCATGTTCTTATTTAAAATGCATGGCAACCCAACGGCTATATGTGGAGCGCACTGTAGTTTACATTCTTGTAACATCCAGATGCTGACCTTTCTACAATAACTCAATCCACAATTCAGTCACTTTGCATCGCTTCATTTACTCTGCCACAGCCTATATACGTCAGTGTCGCGCAGTACCAATACTGCAATTTAGAACTACTTCGTTACAAGTAAAAGTACGGACTTGAAAATGTACTTGAGTAAAGGCACAAAAGTATCGGCATCAAAATGTATTTAAAGTACTAAAAGTAAAAGTACTCATTGTGCAGAATGTGCCATTTCACAAGTTCAAAATGTGTACATACAACAAGCGTGTGTACATACAAATGTGTAAATACAACAAGCTCACAATGCGTCGCATTGCGACGCATTGTGAGCTTGTAGATTGGCTATTTTCAAATGGCCAAAATGTATAGAGTTGAAGTGGTTAATGTATGGTTTCTAATCAAAATTTAAATCTCCAAAGTAACTAGTAACTAAAGTTTTCAATTGATTGAAGTGGAGTAAAATTACAAATTTTGGCTCTGAGATGTTACTGGAGTAGAAGTAAAAGTACTGGAAATTGGATATACTCAAGTAAAGTACAAATACCTCAAACTTGTACTGGTGTCGTGCACTGACAATAGCCGATCTGCAAGCCCACAAGGTGTCTCAATGTGACACACTGTGGGTTTGTAGTTCTATAGTATTGTTGGCACGCGACACCGCACCGTACGTTGAAGTGAATCAGGCTTATGTCCCAGTTCTCCTCACCTGGTTGTGTTGCCCATGTGTCACACAACAGAACTACAGAGCCACTGGCAGTAACGCTAACGCTGCTTTCTCCTTGACAAGAAATTAAACAATGAAGAAACAAAACAGGATTTTGGTTACGCTGATTGGCTGAAGGGGTTGTCTGTCAACGCTGTAGCGTCAGACTCCATTGGCATGTATGGCAATACAAATTCTGTGACGTGGCCCAAAAAAAGGCAGTAAATTTCAAATGGATCGACAAAATCATAAAATAAATTCTGTCATCTAGAGATCTTTTCCTTTTTCAAGAGCTGTGAACTTTATATTGTCTATTATACTAGAGAGGTGCCCGTGGGGGCCTCCACAGCGGTGCCCGTTGGGCACTGGCCTACTTGGAACGATGCAAGTTGGAAATTCATGCACAGCGGTGCCCGTGGGGCACTGGCCTACTTGGAACGATGCAAGTTGGAAATGCATGCACAGCGGTGCCCGTTGGGCACTGGCCTACTTGGAACAAGTTGGAAATGCATGCCCCACCCAGATATTATGTCCGTGTCTCTTTTATGCCCATCTATGGAGTTATTTGTCAGGCATGCCCAAATATGGAGTTTATATGCACACATGTCAGAATGATGTCAGAACAGGCCAGCTCCATATATGGACACTGGGCAGGGGCCCTGTCCAGAGCCCGGGAAGAGGGCTTTTTTGTCGCGACAGAGACGATATATTTTCTATTTTAATATATTCACATTATAGGGATAATGGTGCCCATGTGATGAGACATTTTGGCTGATATCGATATCCGATATAATTAATTGCTTTCATGGCCGATAACCGATATTACCGATGTCGATATGATCTCATTCTGTATTGAAATATTATAATAATTTAGTCCATTCTGAAAAATACAGGCAAACAGGGTGTAAGCACTGCAGGCTTCTAGGCAAGTCAGATTTAACTGAAATACCTTTATATGTAATATTGTGAGCTCGTATAGATCTGTTCAAGCTGTTACTTTGGGCTTGTTTGCAGTAAAGACAGACCGATTATTAATAGGACAGATTAATTAATCGGTCTGATTGATTGATCGAACCGATGCCGATTAATCTAATAACAACTCAAATCGGCCGATACCGGTGTGTTCGCCGATTAATCTCCCATCACTAATTCACATGCTTCTTTCAGTCCACTGATGTCCCAGAGTCTCTGGGGGTGTGGTTTCAACACATCATTGTCCCAAATGTATTATCAGATAAATATTTAATAATATGTAATATTTTTTACATCAAATAGTAACGGTGAACACAGGCATTAACAATTATACGAATTAACCCGTTATGGACAGGATCGCATCTGTGTCACCTCATACTGTAGCGTTTAACCAATTGAACTATGTTAAACTTTAGCTGTTGAAAAATAGCAGATCTATACAAGCTCGTAGCTTGTAGATCTGCTATTTTTGAAAATTCGTGAAAACGTGTGCAAATCTTTGGATATATATTATTTCACAGCGAACATTTTTAACTCATTTCTTTGCTTCTGGAACAACATATTTTTAACATTATTTCGGTGACCGATTACATACTGTATACTTTTTGGGGTCCTTGGCATGAAATAGTTTGAGAACCACTGGCATAGAAACAGGTTTTTCAGAAAACTCGGTCCTAAATGAGTTAAGGCACTGTTCCATTTAGAATGCATTTGTAGAATCTGTCCTCGGTCCTAAATGAGTTAAGGTACTGTTCCATTCAGGTCAGACAGAGTCGTGGCGCTACTGTGCATGTTGTCTCACCGGAAAGGCTACACTAAATGGAACAGAACATGAATTAGTTGGCAACACCCGTGTTCATCTCAATGCTGGCTGCCTCGAAGAAAAAAAAAGGTGTAGGCCTATTCTGACGCCATGTAACTCTCAGTCTAACAGGGACAATCTGTGACCATGCAGAAACTCTATTCTGTATACAAGACACAATGCCTGCTGTACTGTGAAATACCTCTCTCTCTCTCTCTCTCTCTCTCCCTCCCTCCTGTAGGCCTATTAAAGTTGTCCTTAAATCTACCATAATTTTACAATTAACATTGCAACATTGCAAAAAAGAATAATAAATAAATAAAATTAAAAAGCATTAACATTTTGCGCTTGAAAAAACACATGGCGAACATCAAGCAAGTAAGCTCGTAGATTGGTTATTTTCGTCACATTTTACATTTTATGTACGGCGAAAAACTGAAAATACAAGTGATTAAAATAAAGCAATGTCTGCACCGCTATATTATAAGAGACTATTCCTCAACCCCCCCCCCCCCCCCCCCCCATCCCCTTATCAGTGTTTGATCCGGCAGGAGAGTAGTCTAAAAATATAGCAATGTTAACACTTTTTTCAAATGTAGGCTACATATGGCCTATCTCTCTCTCTATCTCTGGCTTCTATGCATGCATAGACAAGGCAAGACAAGGCACCACTTCCCCTGACAAGGAGTCCTGACAGTCATAAATGCTCCATGTAAAGGCGTCCTGCTACACTTAGTGTACGGAGAGCCCGGGCTGAAGAGCCAATGGAGTCTTCCTCATTAGGATACTGTGATTGTTCTAGTGATTGCAGTAAAAGCCTCTCTTCACCATGCACAGGACTGACATATTTCCTCAGTGGCTGACAGGCTAAAGCAGCCATGGTTGGACGTTGCGGGATCGTGTGTGTGTGTGTGTGTGTGTGTGTGTGTGTGTGTGTGTGTGTGTGTGTGTGTGTGTGTGTGTGTGTGTGTGTGTGTGTGTGTGTGTGTGTGTGTGCGTGTGTGTGTGCATGCTTGCGTGCGTGCTTGCATGAAATAGCTGACTGCTCATTTAACTCTGAAAAGTGTTCAAATGGAACCTAATCGATGGGTCCACTTGGTTCCATGTTTACCCTCTCTCTGCACACTCAATATTTTACAGAGTGAGGCAGCTGGAATTGCAGAGAATCCTGCAATTTTAGAATTGTGGAACGACACACACACACACACACACGCACGCACGCACGCACGCACGCACGCACGCACGCACGCACACGCACGCACACACACACACACACACACACACACACACACACACACACACACACACACACACACACACACACACACACACACACAAGCACACACACACACACACACACACACACACACACACACACACACACACACACACACACACACACACACACACACACACACACACACACACACACACACACAGAGAATATGTTTTGAGCAGAACATATATAGCATCACTATCAGGCAGAAACCTGTGTTCCAAAAATGTCACTTTCCACAAAATGCATCCGGTGTAGTTTAGTCACAAGCTGTAGTATTCATACATTGCATTGGTTTGATACTAAGCCCTTTTAAACTTTTTTAATGAATATATTTTAATTTGTATGTAGCCTATGGTAGTGTATGTTGATGCAATATACAGTATAGAACTAAAATTTGGGGTGGTTGTATTGTGTCGTGTGTGTGTGTGTGTGTGTGTGTGTGTGTGTGTGTGTGTGTGTGTGTGTGTGTGTGTGTGTGTGTGTCGTGTGTGTGTGTGTGTGTGTGTGTGTGTGTGTGTGTGTGTGTGTGTGTGTGTGTCTGTGTGTGTGTGTGTGTGTGTGTGTGTGTGTGTGTGTGTGTGTGTGTGTGTGTGTGTGTGTGTGTGTGTGTTTTGCATCTGTGCGTGCGTGCGCATGGGCATGTGCGTGTGTACTGCACGTAACTAGTCTGAGAGGAATAATTGTTCCAACTTCCAACAACAACCTGCAGTACATGTCATCATGGATACAAAGTACCTGCTGTACACTCCATGGATGAAGTGACTACAATCCAAAGAACACTTCAATAACGTGACTAATGTAATGGTGGAGTCATGCACTTTCCTGCAGCACCATGAAGGTCACATCATCATGGTCGCATTGTGTTTTGTCTCTACACGACTGCTTTTGTTACACCATAATGACATGTCCCTGTGCTATAGACTATAGTATCGTGTCTCCCCTCCATTAACAGTGTAGGGATGAGTGAGGTGATAGTCATTCATTCATAAGTGAAAATGAGACAGAGACAATAGATGAGAACCGAGATCGGGAGCCATTTCCTATGACAACAACCCTGTTATTTTCCTGATTTTCTTTGAATATATTTATATATATATTTCACAGTACTGAAAGAACACAACTCTCGCACACCGTCTTCAAATTGCAAGAAAATAGATTGAATGGGAATACAACAAATTTTGGTTATCTTAAATGGATATTTCACGGCCTGGGCCGGCTTAGCGGTCAAGGCACGCTGGTCTGTATTTTGCGTGTCTTAAGTACCAGGTCTTATTACCTAACTTGAGTAAACTAAAGACCTGGAGGCGTGATCAATGCTCTTTGGCCACTCAGATTAGCCAAATGGCATTGATCACGCCTCCAGGTCTTTAGTTTACTCAAGTTAGGGAATAAGACCTGGTACTTAAGACACGCAAAATACAGCCCCTTGGCTGGTAATCCAGCATGACAGTGTGTTGCGGGTTCGAGTCCCAAAACACGACAAACTTTGCTGTGTGTCTTCCCCGCCATCTCTCTACCCGTTTCCTGTCGAGCTACTGTATTTATCAATAAAGGCAAAAAGAAAAAGGCCAAAAATATCTTAAAAGAGGGACATTTCAAAACTGAAAGAAACCCTATAGCTACCACCCTTACATCTCCATATATGGAGCTGACCTATGACGTTCCATTATGTTGGTCTGACCTCATCAAACTCGGTACACTCATGCTCCTTATATGGCCAGTACATAATTAATTCCATGTTGATCTGACCCCTCATGCCAAAGCTCCATGCAGTGCTCGCCCAGCAGTCTGCCATCAACGAGGCGGATGCTTGTACGCGACCAAAGGGCGAGGTTGCTTCTCGCCATTAGGCGTCTTACTGTAGTATATTGTAGTAGATAACAGTAGCACAATTTGAAATGTTTGAAATGATGACGTGTTTGACTGGATTGCTGAATTCCAACAATGACCATAATGCTTTGGTGCACTTCCCCTTCTTGTGGAGTGGGGCGGAGCTGGATGGAGGTGTGACGTTGTAGTCCCGGAAGAGAAGTGAGACCACATTTCCATGATGGCATCATGTCTAAAATATCCAAAAACACACATGACACATGAAACCCCCAAGGAAGTGCATTCTTTTCTCCGACTTAAACACCATTAAAATAAGATATTTTTGCAAAAGGGGGTAAAGTGGCCTTTTTACTATACTCAAGTATACAGTAGGCTATACCTCACTAACCCCAGAGCCTGGGTCTATACCTCACTGACCCCAGAGCCTGGGTCTATACCTCACTGACCCCAGAGCCTGGGTCTATACCTCACTGACCCCAGAGCCTGGGTCTACAGTAGGCTATACCTCACTGACCCCAGAGCCTGGGTCTATACCTCACTGACCCCAGAGCCTGGGTCTATACCTCACTGACCCCAGAACCTGGGTCTATACCTCACTGACCCCAGAGCCTGGGTCTATACCTCACTGACCCCAGAGCCTGGGTCTACACCTCACTGACCCCAGAGCCTGGGTCTATACCTCACTGACCCCAGAGCCTGGGTCTACAGTAGGCTATACCTCACTGACCCCAGAGCCTGGGTCTACACCTCACTGACCCCAGAGCCTGGGTCTATACCTCACTGACCCCAGAGCCTGGGTCTATACCTCACTGACCCCAGAGCCTGGGTCTATACCTCACTGACCCCAGAGCCTGGGTCTATACCTCACTGACCCCAGAGCCTGGGTCTATACCTCACTGACCCCAGAGCCTGGGTCTACAGTAGGCTATACCTCACTGACCCCAGAGCCTGGGTCTATACCTCACTGACCCCAGAGCCTGGGTCTACAGTAGGCTATACCTCACTGACCCCAGAGCCTGGGTCTACACCTCACTGACCCCAGAGCCTGGGTCTATACCTCACTGACCCCAGAGCCTGGGTCTATACCTCACTGACCCCAGAGCCTGGGTCTATACCTCACTGACCCCAGAGCCTGGGTCTATACCTCACTGACCCCAGAGCCTGGGTCTATACCTCACTGACCCCAGAACCTGGGTCTATACCTCACTGACCCCAGAGCCTGGGTCTATACCTGCTCCCCTCCTTTCTAGGGAGTGACCCCAAAGCCTGGGTCTATACCTGCTCCCCTCCTTTCTAGGGAGTGACCCCAGAGCCTGGGTCTATACCTGCTCCCCTCCTTTCTAGGGAGGGACTCACAGCAAACTCACAACGCAGTGTAATGCAACTCATTGTGATCTTGTATAGTTCTACTAGTTTTGCCTATAAATATTTGACCTATGACCATGAATTTAAGTTTTACTGAAAGTTGTATCACATATCAGTAACAATACAACGAATAGCTAAGAATGTTGTCACAGATGGTTCAAGCTATTCATGTTTTTATTTTTTTAATTATAATACCTCCACATGTATAAAGTTTCACATAGAGAACAACATAACCAATATTCCAATTCTATGTTTGGCAGACATTCACAATTCAACTATACAGCATCAACACTAATGCATTCTACAGTAACAGATGTTTTATGGGTTATGTTAAGGGAGCGTGGCATAACAACCACTGCGTGAAATGCAATCACAATAAAATATCTCTGATGTACGATGAAAAGGAAATCAAAAGAGCAGGCCTGAATTTACAGTTTAACTCCTCTATAAAGTTAACAGACGTGCGCACGCACGCACGCACGCACAATATGGGGGAAGGAGGGGAAGAAAAAAAAAACTGACAGCCCATCATTAATTTGGGCTCATTTAAAGGTTTCTCAGCGTGCAGGATGTTGTGAGGCATTTGTGTTAATGAGCTACATCTTTCATGTGAAATGATGGCACAATTAGGAAAACAAAAGTGCAAGGTGTGACAATTTAAGTGAATGTGCTTTGTCAGTGTCTGCGAACAACACCTCGGAGACAAGTGCACGCAGAACACACCGCCGAGCTCATGAAAACGTTGCGGGGGTTTAGAGGTCGAGGGATGGGAGGGGAGGGGGGGGGGGGGGGGTTTACCTTGCTGGAAAGCCTCCTCCAAAAGGATCCTCCCATTGAAGCTATGTGACAGGAAATGAAATAGATGCTGCTGATTGTTGCAGCCCATGCGTAATTGTTGTCCTGTGTCTGTGTGCCCGCGTATCATGAGGAGATGTTTGTTGACAACGTTGTCTAAGGAGCAGCAGGGATGACGGGCCTGGCAAAGCACTGGAAAACTGTTTAATTTCTGCCTCTTTACTTTGCTTCGGAGCCGCACTCCAAGGAACCCCTCGAGGGTCCCTGCTGGACCCCACTTTGAGGATCACTGACCATTATAGTGTATGTACACCTCTATCGAAAGGATGAGCCCCTAGAGATGCATCATCTCCTTTTAGACACAGATAAACAATACATACAATACATAGATCACAAACAATACAACCATACATACAGACAACCAGACAAAAGCTCTCCCAAAGATAGCCGCTCCCACCCCACTGATCATGTTCATATGGGAAAAAAACATACCCACTGCACAATAAAACCATTATGTTACTAAATAAAATACAAACATGCGGTAGCAACATGCACATGTGATAATAAACAGCAGCATCGAGCAAGCAGGGTACAAATATGAATATGCATATACAGCAGGGGTCCTCAACTAGAAATGATGAAGGTCCACAAATATTTTTTTGAATAAGACCGAGGTCCGGTCCCATGCGCGGCGTCCATCGGAGAGCGGGGCTCTATGCCCGTTTAGTATGGTCAAGCTTATACAAATCAGATCCCCTTCCAACCAACCAATAATGGGGTGCAGAGTGCAGGTCCGGAGTGGAACTCCAAATCCAAATCACACTGCGCGCGCGCATAGCGCGCGCCAGAATTTTGGGGGCCCTTGGGGGACATTTTGGGGGCCTTTGCAGCAATTTCACATGAGAAATGTACCATCTGATGTTATTTATATTATTAACTTAAAAAAAAAAAAAAAAAAAAAAATCATTTTTTTTTTTTTTTTTTTTTTTTTTGGGTGGTCCGCAAAGAGGTGGTCCGCGGTCCGGTCGCGGACCGCGGTCCGCCAGTTGAATACCCCTGATATACAGTATCAATCAGTACATTCTGTTTGTTATAGAAAGACAAAGATAAGACAAGGATACGTAAATTAGAAGCATGAGCACGGTGTTAGAAGATGAATGAAGATTGATTGTAAAACTATTGATGGATCGATATAGTGTTTTCAAACTTTAATTTATTTTCTGCACCATTGAGTTAATATGGGTCCTACTGTATAGTGTCCCATGCCTCATTGTCATAATCGGTGAACTCTCTACGAAAAATATCCGATCTACCAGCTCACGCCTCGTGAGCTTTTCGGGCCAAGATAATCCACATCACGGGTGAACCATAGCAGGTCTATTGATGAAGATCAGAGGGAAGAACAAGGCAGGAAAGAAGACAGTGTGAGCGCTTTGTTCCACAAACAAGTAAAGTGTTTCAGATAGTCGAAGCTTGTTTCACAAAAGCACACTTATCGTATTTACAAATGGCACAGCCGTATGGTCTCTCATGTATACAATACAAGTAAGGGGTTTTCAGATAATTACAGCTATAGTTTCACAAACAGTCACTGAGCAAAGAGCATGGGATATATGGTTGTGTGTAACTTACCAACAAACTCCGGTAAACTCCCGTAATGTAACCCCTCTTTTCACGCTGTGGGTGCAACCGCAGGGTCTTTCTTATAGCTTTTTTTCATGCTGTACAGCCCTATGTATAGATGTGTCTCAAACCATGTTTTATATATTCCCACGAGTGAGGAGTACAGAGAGAGCTGGACTGCTCAATAGTCCTGTGACAAGGGAAATGTCAGACAGGCCTTAAGAGAGGATTTCAGTACAAAAGAGGGGTGACTAAAAAGGGCTGGACGACAGTTGGAATGCAAGCACGGTTTGCACTGCACAGCATATGTGGCTGCACATCTGATGCCTTTAAAATGGTACGGTGGTATGGCCTGAACAAAGGAATGGACACCTTTAGCCACAGGGTTCACAGCACAGAGCAGAGGGTTTGGGGAAAAGAATGAATACAAATCGTATACCGCAGATCTGGAAGATATATAACGGAAATAAAATAGTGTGTACATGAAACTGTAATGTATTTTCCCATCAGTGTATAGAGGGGAAAAAGGAGGGGTCTAATGACAGACCCCTGGGGCGTCAATGAAGTGCATATGCTTTAAACATTGTGGCAGGTCTACAACAATATAACAGTCACACACATACTAACACATACACTGCGAGAAACATGCAGTACTGCATTACGATGTGTGATTGCAGGTACACAATCGCATGACGTTGAAATTGTAAAAAACACAGGATTTGATCCGTGCAGACAGCAGAGGGACATCCTGTGATGGTGAAAAGTAGTTCATTTCAGTTCACTTGAGGTGAGGTGCACCTCGAATGAACGAGGTATTTGAGGTGAGATGAGTTACGTTATCGTACCTCACCTTGCATTCCAATATACCCTCCAAGTCTGTATCGCCTGTTGCTGCAAAGAGAGGTTTAGAGTTTGTGTGTACGTTTAACCTCATTTTTATCATTTTATTTAATTTCATTTAATTGTCTCCACCAGGCCGAAGGCATGGGGAGAGAGTACATTTTGCACTCGTGAGTCCGTGTGTGTGAGTGTGTGCGTCCGTCCGTCTGTTACCAGCTAATCTCCGGCACCGTTAACCGTTAACCACATGTCCCAGAACGGCCTGTTATAGCGCCACCAGGAGGCCAACTTTTGAAAATATATTACTCCTCTAGATTCTGTCCAAAAATCGTGCAAATCTCGTTATGTGTGGAATAATAACAAAGTAATTTGTACAATATATATAGGGCACGGGCTGCCCCGTGACACACACTATCTCTATAGTCATGTGTTCAATCAAGACAGATCTGTCAGATATTTCATATTCCATCCTAATTGGCTAACATTGGCTTTCAAAGTTTGCAGGATTGGCCCGTTATGAACAAAAAGCCTCAAATCATGAACGCACCATGCAATTTACGTGACATCTTTCACAGACTTTCCTACTAGGCTGAGGAATATATCCCACCCTTTTCACATTGGCCTGTTATAGCGCCATCAACAGGTGATTTTTGCAAAACATATTTTTGGAACAAAATGCTTCAAAACATCCAATTTCCATCCAGGGCGTAAGAAGAAATTGCACCCCTTTCACATTGGCCTATTATAGCGCCACCAGGAGGCCACAATCTGACCTGCCCTGGTGGAGACCTATGCCCCGAGGGGCACTTTATCTAGTTTAATTTAATTTAATTTAATTTAATTTTTTTGCTCTTCTGTGGAACATGTTTATTTATTTATTTAACAGGAACAATGCACATTAATCAACACGTCATTTTGCAAATCCATGTAAATGAGCCAGAGTTAGCCATAGGCAAATTTTCACCTGTAGTCCCTGAGCAGGCTGTTAAAAGTGGTAAGAAAAGGCTATCCATACAAAAACATACAATACAAAAACAAGTAAACATAGTAGGCTACAGGGGGCAGGACAGTGCAGTGAATAGTGACACCAGTGACAAGGGGAGCTAGCAATAAGTTAATAATAGTTACTCGTGGTTACAGATTTGGTTTTCTTTAAGCCACCTTTTAAAGGTATATTCAGTGATTTCACTCAAAAAACCTTAGGTTTCGTTTTTGGCTGTGGGACCCAGCCTTTCGTCCAATCAGGATAGAGTCAAAAACGAAACCTAAGGTTTTTTGACCCCCAGGGGTTAACTGGGGACAGGGAGGAACTCCTTATATGGCCAGCACACTCTATAGTAGGGAGGATTATCACAACAAAACAAAACAATAAGTGATATTTGAATTAAGTGAAATCACTGAATATACCTTTAAGGTTAAATTTGAAGGTCAGATAGTTGGAGCTCTCTCTTACTTCTATAGGGAGACTGTTCCAATGATGGGAGGCTCTAACAGAGAAGACTGTTTTACCAAACACACTACATCTGGTTGGTATTTCACAGTCCCCTCTGGTAGTGGCCCTGGTTGTTCTAGCACCACTGTCCCTTCCATCTATAAATTAGCGGCTTTAAGCAACGACGGATACGGCAGTCGGCTACGGCAACCGGAAATGGATCAGTGCTCGATACATAAACCTGCACTCTGTCGCAGCCCTTACACTTACATGTAGCGTCTACAACGCCATGTCATAACCATGTTTATTGAAATTATAGCTGTCATACATTTACACCGATTGGGGTGGCTCGTATCAATGGGCAAGGGGGGCTCAGCCCTCCCTATCTTATGGAGTAAAGATGAGAAATTATTATTAAAATGTTTTAGAATAGATACTTTTATATTCTGGTATAATCTAAAGCAGCAACAGCATCAAATAGTTACAAGAAAAACACAAAATAGGTCAAAATGGGCTGATTTTTTACAGCCCAAAAGGCTTCCATTGGTTTTCATTGCGTTGAATGATTGACAGCTGCCAAGACAAGCCTGCTTGGTTTACTTGCCATTGGGGCTAAAATCTCTCAGCCCCAGAGCCAATAGAGGGCTGTGCTCAGCCCTAATGCCCGCCTCAGACCGTGAGGTCATTGGCTAATTGACCAATCACAGCACCTTTTCGTGTGTGTTGTTTATGATGTGAAAGAATGGCGGGTGGAAGTATTTTAAATGAAATAAGTTTATTATTTACTTTATAATACGTTTTGTCCCGTGTCTGTGGAGGGGAAAATGAAGTTAAGAGACTTGGAGCATATAGTCCATTTTGGATATAACAAAAGGAAAGGAGACAAAATACGTTTTGTGAGTTTGAAATTCTTGCGCACACCGGACCCACAGAAAGGTATTGTGGTCTGCTTCATTCATCTCACAAAGTTAAGAAACATAATCGCTGGTTTAATTGAAAGTGGCTCGGGCTCTCATTGAGTTGGGAAGAGAGAGAGCGAGAGAGAGGCTGTGTTTGTGTGCGTGTGTTAGTGTTGTTTCGGTGTGGTGTGCGTGCGCGTGCGTGCATGTGGGTGTGGGGTGGGTGGGTGACAATATTATCACACGAAAAGATGAAATTACCTACCTAGGTTCCATCCTGGAGGCCAATCTTTCCGGTGATAAAATGGCCACCAACCTAATCAAAAAAGTCAATCAAAGAACAAGATTCCTTTACAGGATCTCCTCACTTCATGGTCAACAAAAACACCTTGAAGACCTTAACAGGAGCCCTCGTACAAGGTTTCTTTGACTATGCACCTCTTGGTACCACAGCACCTCAAAGGCCCTTAAAACAAGGCTCCAGACCTCCCAAAACAAACTGGTCAGGCTCCTACTTGGCCTCACCCCCCGAACCCACCTCACCCCTGCCCACTTTGACAGGCTGGGATGGCTTAGGGTCGACGACAGAGTACAGCATCTTGCAATGGGTCTGGTCCACAAGATTCGATACACCACCAAGATACCCATGTACCTGTCTAAATACTTCCTTAATGTAAACGAAGTCCACACCCACAACACCAGAGGGAGTGCAACAAACCCAGATTCGGCACAAACAAGGGACTAAATTATTTTCGCTCCTATGCCACCTAAATGTGGAACGCCCTACCAACAGTCATTAAGACATGTGAATCCCTTGACTCCTTCAAAACCGCTCTCAAAGGGCACTACGGATGGCTGCAATTCGAAACTGGCCTCTGTAAAATCTGAATCCCCCCCACCGCCCCCCCCCCCCCTTTTCCCCTCACTGTATATGTATCCTTTCCCTTTTTGCTTCCTATGAATTCCTGTTCTGTTCTTTAACTACATAGAAGTGTCTCTAAATGTTTTGATGAATTGAACAATGTGGACCCTGTTGTAAACAAGTGTAAAGTCTTTGTATTGAGTTTGTGCTTAAAATGTTTGTAATTCTACAAACTGTTAATAAATATTTCAATCAATCAATCAATGTGTGTGTGCCTTGCAAGTTGCTGCATCTTTATTCCATTTTGGTCGGTGCCGTTTGTGCCAGTTGCGCATGCACGCGCGCGTGTGTGTGTGTGTGTGTGTGTGTGAGAGAGTGTGTGTGTTTGATTCGTCTTGGCGCTTGTGTGTGTGTGTGTGTGTGTGTGTGTGTGTGTGTGTGTGTGTGTGTGTGTGTGTGTGTGTGTGTGCACGTGCGTGCATGTGTACTGTCATTATTAATGACAGTATAAGAGCAGCTATATCTACATACAGTATAAATACAAACAATGTTCAGTGGAGTGTTTGTTATGGGCATGCACTTCTGTTGTTGTGGAGCACTTGCTGTAACAAAGTATAGGCCTGTAGTTATGTAGTAGTGTCATTGCTGTGTACTTTGATATCTGGAATATGATGCTATTGCTGCAGGTTGAACTAGTAGCATATAGTATAATGGATCTTATAGCCCCGCCACCCAAAATCATAGCCCTGGTCCAAGGCTTACAGTGAGTCTCTCTCTGGTCATATTTCCACTCCCTTGCGCTGTTTTTCTAATACCAGCAAATAAACAAAACGACGTAACCACTCACCGAAATAAAGCCTGCTAGACCTTGGTAAAAGTCTATTCTCGTAACTGGGAAGCGTCTCAGGTCCCCAGTTTCTCTCTAAAATGCACTTTGTGCCATTTTAATAACGCAATGTACCCTGAACTTAACTGCGGTAACGCTATCCTACACTCGCGAACCGCCAGTAATGTGATCCTGGCGCTTCGCGAGTGTAGGACAGCGTTACCGTTACAAAAATCACTGCCAGCGGCCACTTGCCATCACCTCTCTTGTGCTGTGTAATGTGTTGGCATGCTCTGAATATTAACCATGTTTTTTAAAACGGTTTTTGAATAACACAGATTGCTCCAGGATCTTACTCTTTCCACTGCTGATCATGTCCAGCGCATGTAAGAATTAAGCAATATCGGCAAGTTAGCTGACGCGCAATGGGGTGTTTTAAAAATAATAATAGTGTTTATGTTTGACACATGCTGCATGGACAAGTCACCATGGCAACCAATGTCGCTGTCACCGGAGGCTGTTTGCTTAACGATTTTGACAGCTACGACTTGTTCCGTGTAGTGGAGCCGTCCTGAAAACAGTCATTGCTTAAAGTCACTATTGTTTCAGTGGTGGGGGTGCAAGTCCGTTTAAAATCTTAAACGTGAGACAAGCATCTGCAAAATGTTTAAAGCTATCAAAATTAAATAAGTTGTACTTTTCGATTATGGCAATGGTTGTAACGGTTGGGCTTTTGGTCCAGTGTTTTTAGTGTCTGTTTGTACAGTGACTCTATGGGTTTTAAAGTTGTCACAATAACCTTTCACTGCTTGTACCTGTATGAGTGACAAATTGCCCTCTTGGTTCTTGATTTGCTGTGTGTATGTGCGTGTGTGCTTGTGTGACAGCGTTCTAGTTGCTTTCCGTTCAGTTTGGCAGGTTTGATTTGCCTTATTCCATGCTTTGACTCCAGATGTAAAAGCTGGAAGTTACTTCATGTCCAACGAGCGGTAGAAGATAAATTGCAAAAAGGGAAATTGCTTTACGTGGAAAAAGAAGATTGCCCAATTTAAATAAAACACAATTATCCACAAACGACAATCACTTGATGGAGGTTGGAGTGACTAGATTGTCTGCACAGAGCATGATGACATCTTTAACCAGTACAGTTGCCTACTTGGTAGATTCCTTTTTCACTCTACACCAATGTCTTCACCAGAATAGCCAATCTACAAGCTCACAATTTGAGTGGTTAAGTTGTGGGGCAGCCAAGTTGTATGAGTCTATATACACACCAGGCTGTATTTTGTTGCCAAGAATGAATAGGTTGTACTTGAAGAGATTAGGGCAGTGATGGTATTTCAATGGCTTTCGGTCCAGTGTCTTATCATCTTCTTTAGAACATGAAGAGCCGTTATTGCAGTGTTATGACCAATTTGTGATACAAAAGACCATTGCATGCATACTGTAGGTCTTGCATGCATCTGTTGAAAATTCCTTATGTATCTGAAATTCATCAATCTGCATTATTATGCACTTTAAAAGTCAGCATAGAATCTAAATGAATTCAGAGATGTAGTTGAATAATTTTTTCCATGTCTTTTGGTTTAATAGAGAAGTATATTCTGACAGTTTTCCCCAGACAGGAATTACTGAGTCATTGTGCCAAGAAGTTGAAATTAGAAAGTTATAAAAGGAGGATGTTTTGGAGGACTTTGTGAAATGACTTAAGTGAGTCAAGGACGACGGTAGCCTCCTTAGGCTCCTTCGCCGAGTTTGGACATCTGTAAAGCTGATCGAGCCACTAACTACAGGATAATAGGGAGATTTTGGGTCGGAAATGATTGGCGTCTGGGATCTGATAATCTGGCCAGATAAATCACGATTAGGGCCGGCCCAATAATTAGCAGACATGTTTGATATCTATCTGGGTGATTGATTATGTGACTGGGGGGGGCAGTGGGGCAGTGGCACGAATGGTGAATGAGAGGACTTTTGACATGGTGGACCAATTTATATTGTAAAATCAAAGACATTTGTAAACTCTCTGAGTTACAAGCCCACTTAACTATCATTTAGCTGGGGACCCCCTGGAACTACCGAACCACTGTATTAACTAGATGAGGTATTGGTCAAATATCAACCATGGTATGTTATGTTTTGGATAGCTGAGGCGTGTTGATATGTGGCACAAACGTGAGTGTCTATATCAGTGGTTATCAAACCTTTCCATGCCAAGGACCTACAAAATAATAGGACACGGACCCCCCCATCTGAAAATGTTTAGTGGCAGGGACCCCCAGAAGCAACGATTTGTGTAAAAAATAAAATAAAACACATTTTCCTGATTCGTCTGCTTTGGGTCTGACGGACACGACACCGGGCACTGCTCTCCCTGTTGGTGTGTGGAATGCGTGTGTCGTTTTTGAAGTCGGTGGGAGCTAACGGTTCTCCAGTTACGTGGATTACAGACGTACTGTAGCCTACTCACACTCACACTCACACTCACACTCAAAGAAACGTGGTGCATTTATAGACAGATTTCCTCGATTTTTCTCCATTGTCAACATTTGGCTAATTAGTGTTATTCCTCCAACTCTGAATGCATATGAACCGCATAAGCAGACCTTGTCCACTGGCAGTATGTTTGCAGCGGCCTGGCACAGCATTGTCAGACTCATTAGTTACAGTCAGCCTATGGAGTGAGTAAGAGCCAAATGCTCGGCCTAGCACATAATGCTGCTATAGGGTGAACTAATGAAACTGTAATTACAAAACATAATGAAGAATGCGCAGTGTACAGTATGTATCGTCCAGGAATGTCAGGGGCTTTAGCTATTAGTGAACTTGATTCACAGTGTGCGCAGTATTTTACTCATGGATTTTGTTATGGACTCTGATGAATTTCTATTCTAACAACCATGTATAACGCCGGATATCTCACAGTGCAGTGCAAAGCCTCTGAGGTGTTTTAGCATTTTGAGAATTTCACACTGCACAGTCCAATATCCGCGGCACGTGCATGTGTGATGTATTTGTGAGCTGTAACAAGCTGCTAGGCTAAGGTCCATTTCCAGTGCTGCTTATAAAGTTATATCGTCCCCAGTGGGGCTCATTTAGCAGAGGGTGTGTGGAATAGACTCCCCGTTGCAGTGCAATGCGTTGCAGCATGCTGGCTGTCAGATCTGCAGCATCCTGGCAGTGCAAAGATATAATGCAGTCCTCATGAAAACGCACTCGGGTGAAATCAGCCCTCAGCGGTTTCCGCCAGACACAGTAGGGGTTGGCCCTTGGCCCCTTGCATCCAGCAGCCCAACCCAGTAGTCACTTTGAGCACTGTATGTCGGACATTACTAACCCTATACCCAAACCCTAACCCTAACCTCATGCCTTAACCGGCCATGTATGCCGGACTCCATCGCCTCATGATCAGTCTTAACTAACTGGCCACGGTCTAAAACTGGCCAACGGCAAAAAAAACAGTTGTTTGCAGTTTGCACAAAAGTAGTGGTGCAAGCAGGATTCAAAACCGGGAGGTGTAGATTCAGAGTATATTAACTCAGTGCTTCCCAAACCTTTTTATATCAAGGACCCCCAAATTGACGCAGACCCCCATTTGAAAAGATATGCCAGGGAGCCCCATAAGAGAAGATTTGTCACGGTTCTCAAATCAACCCGTTTAATTTCAAGGACCCCCAGTTTGACATGCATTTAGCTCAGGTCTATACAGTAGCTCTATTGCGTTGCATTTAGTGCTATGTTACTCTCAACTTCCGCCGCTCGCCTCTCGTCTTTAGCGTAAATAAAAATAACGTTTTTGCTACTCACCAAAACAAAGGCGGGTTGTGTCATTAGAAAGCCTACTTTCCTTAGTGGAAGCAATCTGAGCCCCCACCACACGTATAAACGGAAAAATATTCTCTATGACAGCTCTTTTCAGCTCCCGTCCGCTTCTCATTGTAAATAGCAATATCTAAACGCGTTATTCTTTTTACAATAACGGAAGCCATTGAAGGTTAAAATGGGTCTTAATGCTTCCAACTCGAGTAGAATTATGTTCCATGACAAAAAAAATATATGATGTGGAGACTATTATTATCATTATTATTGAAGGTGGTAACAGTCCATTTACTATACGATTATTTCGGCGGTATATTTAGAATGTGTGCAGGATTTAGTTGACACAATGAAATAACATGACAATATTATTCAATGTGGGGCAGACAGCCTGTCACAGCCAGATTTGGGAGACCAGTTTAGCGTTGTTGTTGTTGCAAGGAAAGCGGTACAATGAGACTTTAGTGGTTGTTTTAGTCTCAGAACGGTTCAAACACCGCTCCGACGGAAGTATCTCGGAAGTATCTCTGGAGGGGGGGCGCTGAACAGTACATCACGACTAAAATACTAATTAGTTCTCTATAGCGTTGGCATTGGATCAACCCTGGTCACTCGGTATACTACATACCGCCAAGTCTCACTCACACGTCTTTTTTTTTCGTCCCAATATATTTCAGCTCCACACGGATTTGGACGTGGGTGGCAAGAACATCAAGTACGTGCTGGCGGGCGAGGGCGCGGGCACCATCTTCGCCATCACCGAGATGACGGGCGACATCCACGCCATGAAGAGGCTGGACCGCGAGGAGAAGGCTGAGTACACGCTCACGGCGCAGGTGGTGGACGCCGACACGGACCTGCCGCTGGAGCCGCCGTCGCAGTTCATCATCAAGGTGCAGGACATCAATGACAACCCTCCGCAGTTCCTCCAGGGACCCTACAGGGCCTCGGTGCCCGAGATGTCTGCTGTGGGTGAGTCAACATGAGCCCCCCAGAACGGCTTCTTTGGTCAAAGCTGGGACTGCAGGCGGGGGGCCCTCGTGCATTTAGCACGAGGTAAACCCCCGTGCAGCAGCTGGGGGTTTAACCTTTGAGTGCTCGTTTTCACTTCCGCATTTTGGACACCAAAGTTTTGTGTCTAAAATGGGGATTTCTTTTTGCAGAAGTAGAGCGTTTTTCCGGGTGCTTCAAAACGCCACTGAACAGTCAACATCCATTGAAATGAATAGCTGGGGGGGGGGGGCGTGGCTGTCGCTTCGATCCGCACTCTATCCTCTATATATGCACCCACTGGTTAGCAGTGGCTCAGCGGTGTAGAGTGGTGGCTGGATGAACAGCATGCAGACTGGGAAAAGAGTTCAGCCCGTCCAGAGTTAGCGTTGGAGTGTCTCTTGAGCAAGACGCTGAACCCCAAATTGCTCCCGATGTGCAGGTTGGTTCTTTGCATGGTTTCCGCCGCCATCGATGTATGAATGTGTGGCTATGGGTGAATGTAATGCAGAATCTATGGATATGAAATGTTTTCCATATTGTGCAGCCCTAACACGCACGCACACGCACACACACACACACACACACACACACACACACACACACACACACACACACACACACACACACACACACACACACACACACACACACACACACACAGTACACACCAGCAAAACAAAACAGTACATAATACAGTCCAGAGGACATAAACATTTGGTTGTTGGGAAATAATGAGCAAAAACATTTGGGTCATCCATTACTCTTTTCCCAGTTGGGATAAACCACAGAAATATGTATGAAGAGCACTATGTGGGCAGGTAGCCTATTAAACAGTATGATAATGATGTATAACGGTGGAATAGTTTGTACAATCACTGGCACAATACCAGCTTCTATGGTATTGGTATGCCTTGATGTTTGGCATGGTATTTCTTAGCATACATACAGTATGAGGGAAGAAATCAGTGAATTCTCCTTGTGGAATACCGTGTACCTGCAATCATAAATGATCCAAATATTTATCCCATTTAGACCTGAGACCAGATTCTACAAATGTTTCTATGTCAGTGGTTCTCAAACTATTTCATGTCAAGAATGACTGGAATTATAAGTGTACTTGGCCGCCGACCCCCATCTGAAAATATGTTGTTCTAGGGAACCCCCTGAAGCAAAGATTTGAGTTAAATAGAAAAAAATCTACAAGCTTGTAGCGCGGCACTCTTTGTAGATCTGCTATTTTTCAATAGCTAAAGCATAACATGCTGTAATGCTTAAACTCCAAAAGGGGTTCCCATTCTGAATGGGCTAAGACAATGCGATCATGCACTTGAGGTTCGATATGATGCAGGCCGGGTATATTTTCTTATCATCGTAACAGCAGAACATACAGGCAGCTCAGACCGTACATGTGAACGCATTGTTGTGTCGTATACACAAACCCACACCTATTAGCACAGACCTTTTGTGAACACAATGCTGGCATCCACAGTTTGCTTGACAGCATGGAAGTAGTGCTAATTGCCCGCGGCTACGGCGCCCCATCCATATATATCCTCCTCTGCCTCCCGGTATAACAACTAAACACACAAAACCGTCTCAAACTATTTGAGCAGGGATAACATTATTCATATATTCCACATAGAGTAATTCTTATTCTCACCCATGCATATGAATCGCTATACTGTCTGATCACGTGTATTTCAAACATGCTGCTCGCGGTTACTCGGTTGGATGTCTGCGAGTGAAATGTGTGTGTACACGTTTTAAGCGAAGCCCTCCAGTTGACCCCCCGGAGCAGTGCCAGTTCAGGCTTTAGCCTGAGTTGTACAGTAGGTTGCGTAACGGTGTCGCGCGGCTGAAAATAGCTCAGGACGCATTCTGAGCTATATCAGTGGTTTTCAACCAGTGGTCTGCGGACCACCAATGGTCCTTGAGGTGGTTCCAGGTTATCACTTGCATTACTTAATTTACAAGAAGTCTATACACAATTAGATAATGTAGAAAATGTTTTATTTTGATAACGTTTGCCTCTTATCTCTCCTTATGGTACCACATCAATATATAGCATGGAATTGTGGACATGGTCCAATGACAACAAAGCATTCTTTAGTTTTGTGTCCGAGAGGCTATAAATCTCATCAAATGGTAATTTGATGAGAATTGGCTCAAATGCCGAATAAATAATGGGCGTTGATGTGGCTCAAATGCCGAATAAATAATGGGCCTTGATGTGAAGACGGTTGAAAACCACTGTTGTAGCTCATCTCTTTTCAGCGCGTGACCAAGCATATTGCTCATAAGGCTTCACGGTGAATCTTTTTTGACGACTATAGCCAGCCGCTGATCAGCGAGGCTTCCCGTTATAGCTGTTTTGACATTGTGGGAGAGTGGAGAGGGCAATGGAGGTCTATTGTTGTTATGCACTGGTACGCACTTGTTACTGTGATTCCTCGTTGGGGGGTTCCTCTGGTTACCTGGCCTGTCATGATGCTGATCTAGCATCCGGGGGCCAAGGTAAAGGCGGTGGGGTTGGTACTTGGATGTAACCGAATCCGTCCGTGGATCCAGGCTGTATACTAGCTTTGCTAGACCTCCTATAGATGGCTTCCTTCCAGGCCGTAATGGAGGTTCAGTTTGACTTAGTGTCAGGTCTATTTGCTGTTGATAGTGGTGGTGGTGGTGAGTAATGTAATGTGATTCCTTTCATTTCATTTTACTTGAGTATAAAAGCAGCAAGACCACGAATGTTAGAGAGATGTTTTGTTGAAATGAAATGTCCTGCGTCAAACGTTTTACTTGGGTTGTTGTTTGTTTTTACGTCGGGACACAAACGCCTCCTCAGAGATCTGAATGCCTTTTATTTGGCGTTATAGGAACCCGCTGCGAGCCCATGCATGCCCCTGCTGATGTCGAATGCACAACCTTCCGCATGAAAGGCATATTGTGCTAAAAGTAAAAATACAAAAGTATTGGCATCAACATCTACTTACTAAAAGAAAATAGTCATTATGCAGGGTCCATTTCACAATCATATTAGTGGATTGTAATTAGTAATGCATTGGGAAAGGTGAGGCTGATTTGAATTACAGTTCTGCTTGGTAGATTAACCTATAATAATCATACTATAATTAACCGAATGTCTGAGTGTGTGTCCGTGTGTGTGTCCGTGTGTCTGTCAGAAACAGTGCCGTAACTCCTTACTGCCTGCACCAATCACTCCCACTTTTCACACAGGCATTGACCATATGCATATGGAGGGCGTAACGAAGCCCTTTTTTCGATTTCACACATTAATGATTATTAATTAATGTATTAGTCAATTACAAACGCACCCTGGCGCAGTACCCTTCACAGCCACAAATATCTCACAATGGGTAAGGACTAGTAATTATAATTCATCAATATTTATCTGTTTAAAATTATATTTTGTATTTAGTACATTTTGATACCAATGATTTTGTTACTCAAGTATTTATTTTATTTCCGGACCTTTACTTTTTACATTTCTTATTTATTTATTGTCATCAAAGGTTTTTCTTTATTGATTTTTCAATAACAAAATCCTTCAGTAGGCCTACTGATATGTTTTACTTAAGTAAAACATTTGAGTACTGTTTTTTTTTTCAACCACTGCTGAGAACATTAATTGGCAATAGTTTCATGGCAATACGAGGCATTCCATAAGTATAGATCCCTCCGTGATGAAGCTACAGCTGCTACGCTAACGCCACGCACTCTCCACTCCGCCATAGCAAATCCATCACTTCCTGTCTGCGTGAAGACTGATGACCGACCCCAGACATTCACACACCTCCCCCATTCATCATCATGCCAGCGAGGTATAGCAGTGGTTCTCAAAGTGAGGTCCGCAAACCCCCCTCCGCAGGGCTCCTTGAGGGAATTCCAGGGGGCCCCCTGCAGTTAAATTCGTTAATTCAGCAACACAATGATCACCTTATGTCGGGAGGAAACTTCCTAACTCAATTGTTTTGCATAAATCAGTGCTATTGAACACCCTTTACGTCTGTGTCTTGTTTCGACAATATTGTACCAATGGAAAGTAGTAAAAAGCGCTTCGGACAAAACCTCTTAACTCCATTGGACCCTCAAACTGTCTGCTGAAGCAGCTAACTCCACCACCTCTCCCCCTCTCATGGAAGTAATTGACAATATATAAAGTCACAACACCAACTTTGATGAGGCAGTATGCTTTGTTTTAAAAAATATATGGTTTTACTTAATTTCCTGAAAAAAATATATTTATCATTCCCTGAGAAATGAGCATTTTGGAGTGGTTTCTTCCCTGACAGATTATTGTCCTTGAGCAAGACCTATATAACTCCTACAGTAACTGTGTGTGTAATAATGCACCATTTATGCATTACTCAATACTAAGCACTATATACTTCTGCACTTGGTCTCCTCGTTTTTCCTTCCCTCCACACACAATCTCTTTTCAGAAAAAAATTGCCGACCTCAAACCTCACTGTGAACTTGTAAGTAAGTAAGCCTTGCCGAGCCATGAGGCTCATAGGGCAGGAACCCTTATATCCCGATCCAACCCTTGATGCTGGGTCTTTGGTATGACCCGGCCGGGGATCGAACCCCGACCTCCCGGTCTCAGGGCGGACACTCTAACCACAAGGTATTTTCCTTATTATAGGAAGGAGTGTTCATGTGGGTATGACTTTAATATTGTCAGTTGTGTTGTGTAACACACTCACGCACGCACTAGGGGTGTAACGTTACTTTTTAACAGCGATACGATACGTGTCATGATACATGGTTGACAATACGATACATGGACAATATCGGTTCATTATGGCGATATGATACGATTCAATGATTTGATTCGATTTGATTTGATACAGTAACTATTTTGCATATACACTAAATATGTGCAAAACATGTGGATAGTGCAGTTTTTTTAAGGGAAATATTTATAATTATGGATATAAATCAGTAAACAGAGTGATTCATTGTATGATGCAGGACATTGTATACTGTATGAATATGAAGTAGTATAAACCAACGCCTTGACATGAACAGAAAGAAAACACTTTTCTTTCCCGATAGACCTTTTGTATGGCTATATGGAATGGAAATGTAATTAAACCCATCTTTTTCTTTTTTTCGATACGACATTTGCTGTTTACATATCGATATGCTTAGAATATTTTAAATGAAAATAGATATTTTGATAGTTACTATATCGTTACGCACACCATTATTTCCCCATGCATTCCTCTCTCTCTCTCTCTCTCTCTCTCTCTCTCTCTCTCTCTCTCTCTCTCTCTCTCTCTCTCTCTCTCTCTCTCTCTCTCTCTCTCTCTCTCTCTCTCTCTCTCTCTCTCTCTCGTTACTTTGTTATAGTTATTTCAAGGCTAGTGGTGTGTATAAATGGGGAGGGGTTCTGTCCTCGGTCTCATTGAGACACAGACTCCTGGCTGTTGCTATTCATCAGGGCGACGGAGGCATGCAGCCTGCAGAGCTCATGCAGATCACATGTCTGAAGGGCTTCATTACCTGGAAGCCATGCTACCTTTTAGTTCTGACTCCATGGGGACGAGAGGAGAGGAGGGGGAGGGTGTGCATTACATACATACAGGGGGAGAGAGAGAGAGAGAGAGAGAGAGAGAGAGAGAGAGAGAGAGAGAGAGAGAGAGAGAGAGAGAGAGAGAAGGGGTGGCGGAGAAGGAGAGAGAACAAAAGTGCGCCTGGGAGATTAAAAGAAATGCAAAGAGAGAGAGAGAGAGAGAGAGAGAGACAGAGAGAGAGAGAGGGAGAGAGATAGAGACTGATTGTGTACATATTCCAAGGGGAAGAGGGACACATTACTGCTGAACAATAATCTCTTTACAAATGAGATATGTTAACATAGAGACCAAACCAGGGGTGTGTTTGGGCGTTGGGTGTGTGTGTGTGTGTGTGTGTGTGTGTGTGTGTGTGTGTGTGTGTGTGTGTGTGTGTGTGTGTGTGCGACTACAATGCTTACATTCACTAGAAAGAGAACAAATGCCTGGGGAGCCTCCGAGGGCTAACATTAGCATCTTAGGACCCAAAGACTGACGATATTACATCCATAATTCAGCGGAACAATGGATAATAAATAACATTTGATGAATAAGTAATGTGCATTACGTGTCTCAGCGTATGGTTTTTGATTTGATTTTGTTCCCCTTCATTTTCGGAACACGTCTGTCGCCCGTATGATAGATAAAAAAACTACGCTATTTTCGTGCTCGGACGGACGGACACATGGCCAGCCATAATAAATGAATTAATTCAATTTCAATGTATACCAGACAAAAGAAAAACCAAAGAACAACATGGGTTCCTATGAAAGGAGCCTGTTACAACTAATTTAACACACACGCACATGCACAAACACACACGCACACGCACATGCACACGCACACACTACACACACTACACACTGCACTGCACTGCACTGCACACGTGTGCAGCACCGGCCCACATGCCGTTGCCAAACAAGGTGAGATAGATAGGAGCAGCAGTGGTTTTATTTACAGAGAAACTCCAGCGTGTCAGTTAAATCCCCTCTGCCTTGCAGCTCTGTCCTATCTCTATTTAGCATGGCCTCGGAACAGGAGGGCAGCCGGGCTGGCTTGGCACAGAGGCAGACCAGGGAGAGAGAGAGGGAGAGAGGTAGGGAGGGATGGAGGGAGGGAGGGAGGGAGGGAGGGAGGGAGGGAGGGAGGGAGGGAGAGAGAGAGAGAGAGACACAGAGAGAGAGGGAGAGAGGGGAGAGAGAGAGAGAGAGAGAGAGAGAGAGAGAGAGAGAGAGAGAGAGAGAGAGAGAGAGAGAGAGAGAGAGAGAGAGAGAGAGAGAGAGAGAGAGGGAGGGAGAGGGAGAGAGAGAGAGAGAGAGAACTATGCCTTGGCCAGGATCAGTGCTCTGACCCTCGCCACTCCAGCTGAGCCTGTGTGAGTGAGTCTCTCTCCACCCACAGCTCCATCACCATCGCTCCGTGCCTCCACCCAAAACCCCCCTGTGGGGTGGAAGAAGTATACTCTCATGTTGTCTTTAAGTAAAACAGTCTAGCAGATCCACAAGATTGTAGATAATTATGCTATAATGCTTTGGCTGGTAATCTGAAAAGTAACTATACAGTAGTAACGAAAGTTACCAAACCTGTCAAATAACTGGAGTAAGAAAGTACAATATTTACCTCTGAGATGCAGCAGAGTAGAAACGTATAAAGTATATATATTTCTTAGCAAAACTACCTCAAATAATCCTTCCTTCAGTACCTTACTATAGAGTAAATGTTCTTAGTTACCTCCCACCACCTCCACCGCCCCGGCCCCCCACCCACCTCCTTCCCTCCGTCTCTGGCCCTGGCCCTCAAGAGCCCCGGTGGGTCAGATGTGACCTCGCCCCAGCCCGGCCCCTAGCTCATGGCCCCAGCCCTGGCCCAGCTGCCCGGCGTGTTCAAGGGCCAGGAGCCCCCCTGCCACTCCATCCATCTGCCAAGGCCACTGCAGCCCAGAGCCTGGGATCAGAGAGGAGACACACCGCCCAGGCTCCCATCCTTTCCCTGCTCAAACGGCCCAAGGCTCTTTGCTGCACAGATAAAAGACATTGCTATAAATGTGCATCTCTTTTTTTTTTACTGATGTTGGGGACCCTGAAATACTTGCCTGGATTTCTTTTTTTGTTGGTCGTAAAAAAACAGCGATTTCTCTCTCTTTTTGAGGGGTGCTAGCCCCTCCTATATTCAGCTATAGTGTAGATTTTTGTCTTTCACAAACATTAAATTCCCATTGACAATGAATGGATGATGTACGATGATAAGAGCGCCCCTCACTTCACACAGGTGTGATTTTCTTTCTTTCTTGAAGGACCCATGCACAGTTTGATGTATTGGGGCACGGATCCCCATTTGAGACCATAATTAAAACATCTCTGGGACTCCAAATCTACACTGCAAAATTCTCAGAGTATTATAAAAAGGGTACCAAATGGGCCCCGAATGCAATGTGTCCTTTACAGAGTAGACCTGCCAAAGGCTATATGTTGGATCGGTGGTGGTGGTCCCTAGACCCAATGTTGAGAACAAAGTGGCATACCACGATTAATGAGCCTTTTAACACAGGACCCCTTTTGCTGTTTTAAGCATATACTTTAGCTATTGAAAAATAGCAGATCTACAAGCTCGAGCTTGTAGTTCTGCTATTTTTGAAAAGTCGTGAAAATGAGGCGGAAATCTTTGAATTTATATTCTCTCAGAGCATTTTTAACTCAAGTCTTTGCTTCTGGGGGGTCCCTGGAACAACATATTTTCAGATGGGGGTCCGCAGCCAAATTCAGATAATGCTGGGGCTGGGGGTCCATGACATGAAAAAGGTTGAGCACCACTGACATAGAAACATAAGTTTTTCAGAAAAGAAGACATTTTTAGAATCTGGTCTCAGTATAAATGATTGAGTTAATATTTACCACTTGTGACCGTTCATTGCAGTGGAATATTACTCTTAGGTAAATCAAGGTTTGGAATTTTTCTTTTTTTCTAGCACATCTGTCCCAAATGGAGCATGAAATGTTCTCAAAATAGCACAGCTGTCCTTGTATTGATCTGAAAGAAGGCACTATGAGGAGATGTAGGTAAATGGCAGTGGTAGTCCAGGTTAACTACAACGTGTGGAGGTGATGCTTAAGGGTAGGATACAGTAACTATTAGTTTTGGTAAATAAATGTTTTCATTTTTGTATTTTTTTAGTTAAAGCTCTAGTCCCCACCTTTCATGTCAACTTTATTTATTTATTTATATCCTTTACTTTTACTTTATTCGTTTATTATAGACGGGACAATGCATATTAATGGACATTACTCAATGTAAATTTACAACGGATTTAACGGAATATGAAGCTATTTAACACTTATTTAAACTTTAAACTTTTTGTTATTTGAAATGGGTAAAAAATGCACGTGTCCCCCCTGTCGGGCAGGAAACTTTACCTCCAAACATACTTTTTTCTTTTTCATAAATAAATGTCCTATTTTAAAAAACGCAGAAAACACTGGCACTGAATTAAATCATTAATATTTGGGACACAAAGAGCTGAGCAAAAGTTGTGAAAATAGCTGGTCTGCAAACTGACCTATACTTTTTGGATGTTTGACATGATGTGCCCAAAATTAAATTGACTTAAATTGTCGCTTTAAAACAATAGAAAAGTATAATTAACAAGAGCAATTGTGACTATACTGTAGATACTAACTACATCGAATCCTTTGGAACAAATTAAGGACTTTTTATTTTTTTCCCGTTTTAATTTCCTGAAAAGTAGCAGTTTTTGAACATGCATGCTTTCCAAATGCGAGACAGGCGAGAACAGATGGGCTCTGATAATTAAAGGTCTGATCTCCACTCATTTCCACGCGTCTCACCTCCATCGAGTCGGCTCATTCATCATCGATATATCTGTTAACCCGTTCAGGACGGGAACCCCATTTCGTGTTCATATAGCATTATGTTATACTTTAGCTATTGAAAAATAGCAGATCTATAAGCTTGTAGGTCTGCTATTTTTGAAAAATCTTGAAAATGTGTTGCAAATCTTTGAATATATATTCTTTCAGAGCTAACTCAAATCTTTGCTTCTGAGGGGTTCCTGGAATAACATATTTTCAGATGGGGGTCGGTGGCCAATTACATATATTTTTTAAATATAATTTATAAAAAATGTTGACGTCAGGCCTAAATTGGTTAAATGACAAGCCTTTTCTTTTCTTCCCAGCTGCTGGGAGGGTGATGTGGTGTAGCCTAATCAGAACCATCATTAAAGGCTGCAAACGTAGACGGATGCTGGGCCCGTTAGTCCCGTTGCCCGCGCCACTAATAACTCTGAAACCGTCGGCCAGAAAACCTCATATCTCCGTCTTTCGAAAATGTGGATGTTTTATCGATGCCCTGGCTACTTTGTCACACAAGAGCGTCGCAACAAAGTACTGAAAATAGCCGATCTAACAAGCTTGCCAACGCGTGACAACGCAACGCGTTGCGAGCAATTTTCACTTTACTTTTCTTTTTTAAATGATAATAAAAAAAGAAGCACTTTTAGACTTACAAGGTTTTCCACACGACAGCGACAAAATGCAAATCAACTCCAGGTAATCTATTAATGTCACTTCGACTTTGTGTCTGCGCTCCAATTTAGCGGATCCTGACACGTTTGGCGGGCGGGGTGGGGTGCCCCCCCTCCCCCCATGCTGGTGCACAGACACAGATTTCATTTTACCGGGGTTCGCACAGAGCACGGCCCGCGAGGAAGGCAGAGACGGGCCATCTGTCTCCGCGCCCGCTTTATTAATCGCCCCCGATAATGAAGCGCATGCAGGCCGCCAGCAGCCCAGCACTCCTGGGGCGTTTCTCTCCCCCGTCTGCGTTCAGGCGGCGAAAACAACTTTCAGCAAGTTTGTTTCGGGCATGTGTAGCAATTATTGTCATTCCCCTCCCCTCACACACACACACACTCAGCATGAGGAGGATGGTCTATAGTGACCCCCCCTCTCTTCTGCCGCCCTCCGTCCCCCTCCCCGTACCCCCCTAATTACCTGAATAACTCGGAGCAGATTTAGTAATTTTCAACTACATCGCAACCCCTTGTTAGATGCAGAAGGTAACATAATAAGCCTCATAATTCCAAGCATATGGTGGAGAGACAGGCATGTGAATGGGCTTGCATGTACTGGCCTTAAAGTCAAACACCCCATTAACAGCAAATCAGGGGCCCACTAATCCAGTGTGATTTGAGCACATCCTGCAGTGCAAAATTAAATCATATAAAGTCCCCCATATGGACGGACCTGCACAAAAAAGAAGAAAAAAAAATAGCAACAAACTCAGTTTTAATTGAATTGAAATTGAAATATGATTATCTCATGAATATAGATTCAAGGAACTGACAGAGTTCCATAAATGTGAAGAGCACATCAAATATTAATTGGATTATATAAATTGATGAACAGCGGCCGCTCCATTGATGTCAGAGATTGTCACAAAGCCCCCATGGCTCATGGTTGACATGGAGGTCAGAATCAGGGACATGTACTGTACTGACACAGGCTGCAAGAGTTGCAGTATACAGTATATGCTGTGTTGAAAAGATGCCCTTGCTTGGCGATACCATGATCAGCTATAATGTCACGATGTACACAAATCACTCTTGAAGCATTGTAGCAGTGAATAGACGTCAATATCGGTAGAGGGCGCTAAGTCCACAGGTTCACGTACTTGTTATTTGCATTGTAATCCCCATAGGAGGATTTTAGATCGCCTCATATAAGAACTGTATTTGGAAAAATAAATAATAATCATCCCGGCCGTTTCACTCATATGGATATGAAGAATCAACTGACTGAGAGAAAACGGTATTGTTACTGCTGCTGAATTAGTTACATTTTCGTTAGAAACAGACTACATGAAATATGACTGACTGATGGTCGTAAACGATACAGAGCCACCTCCCCGCTATTTTTGGACCGCTATAGAGCGTCGCAGTCGCAGTCCAAGTAGATAAAAACAATAGATAAAAACGGCAGCTTACAACACTTTTTTTTTTTTTCTTCATTGTAATTATTTGTTTGGTCCAAAATATTGTGTTTGTTGTCATGATTTGTCACGACTCGAGTTGGCTTCGTACGACGCTTAAAAGCTATTTAATAAATACTTTTTGAATGTCTATGGGAAAAATGCATTGGGATTCATTACCTGGGCCTGGCGTCGTCATGAAAGTGGGCAGGGACTGCGACACTCTATTCTTATGTGATTTTAAGATGAGCCCATGCTATTCTCCATAGAGAAAAAACTTCCTTGAACCAGAGGATGAGCAAGTGACATCAGGACTCTATAATGAATAGCAGAAATGTGAATTACGCATTTAGGAGCTTCCACTATCCGTAAACGGTATCTTGCGGCCACACAATCCACCAGGACTGGACTGGGACAAAAATTTGGCCCGGTCATTTTGGCCCAGACCAGCCCACCACAACCAGCGTGCAGATAGTAGAAACCACCCGCTCCGTCAAGGCACACACAAACAAAAAAGCACCAATACCACCACTTTTACAGAACAACATAATAACAACAACACAACAACACATATCCTATATTTGCGGGCGGAGGTGTGTTTGTGGGCGTGTTGATGCACTTTCATAGAAATTGCTATCTTGCCCACACAGGTATAGCCCCGGCTCTAGTGGTCTCGTTCTGTCTTAATTATCCACAAATCTCTGTGATTGTAGTTTTACTATAAGCAACAAGTGTCAATTCCTTGTGTCCATTGTGTTTATATAAATGTCTATTCAAATAATAAATAATAATAATAAATGTGCCGTGCGCGATTCCATTCGCTCGTTCAGTTTCATCCGTCCATTGCGCAGCAAATATTGAATGTGTTGGTCGCGGAGTGGATGATAGATAGAATAGCTACTGGACACACATAACAATTAAACCCTCTGTATCAAATAAAAATTAAGGCAGCGACACATGGCTCTTCCATGGGCCATAGTGTAAGCCAAGGCAACATTGCACTGGGGACAATAGGTAATGGATTGTGCAGTGTTCTCTTAAAGGCAATGGCATGTGGCAACGGGGATTGGTTTCATTAGCCTATTGTAACGCCAAAACCACACCTATGCATAATGTAACAGGTAGCGGAGGTGTTTTAGGGATTTATAGGCTGGGTTACAAGATAACACATTTTATGGGGGAACGCCTCTTACGCAATGCTAAATCCCCAAATTACGGATTCAGTGCCTCTGATGCAAGACAGGGCCCTTTGTGTACAGTGTCATACAAAAGCATCAACAGCATCGGAAAGCTGCCAATCTGCTACTTTTGCTATTTTTGAATTTGAAACCTGAAACGGACAGGAGGTTTCCGCCCGACATTGAGAATAAATCATGGTTTTAACCACATGCGTCCATTTTTCTGGGTAGGCAAACATTCAGTGAAAATTGGCCAACATTTGGTGAAAATTAGCCCCAGCCCCCCATGTGATTTCTGGTAGAGAGGGGCGGGTGCCGGCGAAAACAGCCAGTGTATCCTATTGGTTCACCGATCTGAGCGCCCGCCCCCTTCATCCCTTCCTCTCCCCTCCCTTCCCCGGTAGAAATCAGCGATGCAGAACGTCGTGTTATTGGTTAGCGAAATACAAGTTGACTCCCACTTCCTATGCCAGATTTTCCAATGGGTTTCCCCAGGCTTTTATTTTTGAGAATGTGAACGTGAACGATAATAAGAGCCTGGATAACGAGGCTATAGTGCAACATAGAACTTTTGGCAAAGAGGGACAAATCGAATCATGTGGATCTTGGGATCCACATGCTAATGACCATAGCTCCAGTGTGGATCTTCTGTGGCCTGCTGGCAGACATGTATTCACAATTTGGCGCTGATCAGTCGAGTGGTTTGCCAGATTAACACACACACACACACACACACACACACACACACACACACACACACACACACACACACACACACACACACACACACACACACACACACACACACACACACACACACACACACACACACACACACACACACACACACACACACTGCACACACACACACACACACACACACACACACACACACACTGCACACACACACTGCACACACACATACCCTCTCATCAGCCTTTATTTGCAGAGCCACACTGCAAATAAAAAAGGAGATGGCCAAGCACAGACCCCTGGGGGACCCGGCGGTCAATGAAGTATAAAGTAAATTAATGTTAAATAATGATTCCCGGGGACCACTGGTACTAGTCTTTGTAATCCTATAGCCGTCTAATCAGGGACTATAGTTACACAAACTGGATTTCCGTAACAGCATTGCCAATACAAATCAATGAAGCACTGATTGTTCACAGTCAGTTGATTCTAATTCATAGCTGGATCATCTGTTTATATTGGAACACAGGTCTTATCTGACGCAATATTAGAAAAGTCTATGGGAACTCAACTCAGAATAAATAAGAGCTATAGAGATAATTGACACTGGGTGGAAAAATGGGTTACAACATAGTGGGATAAAAATTATAAAAAAAAGTAAAAAATATTTCATATTTGTCTTGGAAATATAGAGTCGAGTTAAAAGTCATAAGCATATATATTGCCCGACAGTGACAAAATATTCAATATACAAGTCAACATACTTGGTTGCTGTCCAGTCTCACCATCTGAGCATGAACGTATTACAGGTATACAGTATATGTCCCAGTGTGCTTTGAGAAACACATCAATGTCTCTATGATCAAAGATCCAGACAAGCTGCTTTGTTGCAAAGGAAAAGGCAACACATCCCCCGACAACCAGAGGTCGTTCATTCCACCTGGGGCATGGCTGGGGTCTCGCACGCTGCGGCCCGGCCCCTGGAAATGTGTTCCAGAATGTGTGGGATCAGCAGAAAAAAAAAACAGGGGACAAATATCATCCACCACCTTTTATCTGTCAAGGATCACAGCCAGATAGAAGTCCCCCCCCCCTCCCCCCTGCCTCGGCCTCATTGAATGTCACGCTCTCCCTCAGAAAGTCGCCCCGCATGACCGGATGAGATATGTGACATGAGGCCGACGAGGTCGGCATGTTTCCTCTGCTAGCAAGGAGAGCACCGAGGTTAATGGGGAATTGAAGGAGAAAGTGGCTTTTTGTTCGGTAGGCGGAAGACGGGAAGAGTGTACTGAAAATACCATATAGTTAGTACAAGTAAAAGTCCTTGTAAAAGCCCCCCCCCCCCCATTCAATGAGTAAAAAGTACAAAAGTGGTTGGCGTCCAAATATACTTAACACTCACATGACTGAAGTATAAGGCACCACACAAGCTGACTTAAGGTTCAAAAAGACCTTTTATTTTTCTTGCAATGTTATTGGCTACTGTCTCCAGAGGCTTTGAAGTAAATAGAAGTAAATATTCTATAGTAAAGTATTAAAAAAAATCTCAAAACCCATAATAATAATAATAATAATAATAATAAAACTTTATTTGTATAGCACCTTTCATGACATGAAATGCAGCTCAAAGTGCTTCACAGAACAATGGAGAATAAAAGAAAAGCAAGGCAACGACATAAAAAAAAACAAGCAGTAATGCAATACAGTGAGGACGATAACAAAAAATAAAAATAAAAGATCAATTAAAAGCAATGTTGTAGAAGTGGGTCTTGAGCTGAGCTTTAAAAATGTCTACAGAGGCTGCCTGACGAAGGTACAGTGGGAGCTTGTTCCATGCCGACGGCCCGTAGAAGCAAAAAGCTGCTTCCACGTATTTTTTAGTTGCCATTTTTTTAGGCAAAGCGAGCAGGCCAGCAGTGGAAGACCTTAGCGGGCGGTTTGGGACATATTTAGGCAGGCAGTCATGTAGGTAGGAAGGTGCGAGACCATTGAGAGCTTTATAGACAAGTAAACACATTTTAAAATCAATCCTAAAAACAACCGGAAGCCAGTGCAGTGATGCAAAAACTGGAGTAATATGTTCTCTCATCTTAGTTCTAGTTAAAACTCTGGCTGCTGCATTTTGGACAAGTTGGACACTGATGTGTGGCTTTGCTCTGACTTTCCCCTGCCTTTCATTGTATTGAATGGTTAGAGATAATAGGGAGCCGTGTGCCATTTTTAAATAGTTTTAGCGGTTTGGGCTCTCATCAGCGCTACTAGTGCAGCAGCCAGAAAGGAAGCGGGGGAGGAATCAGGCACGTGCACACATATACATAAAAGGGGGCTTCAGCCCCTGCCCTTTTACCCGTCTGTAAAACAACTGCCCTCTCCAGACCACGAATGCAGCAACTACGGTGAAAGAAATGCAAATTTGAACTTGAACGCAGCATTTTGCATTGAACTAATGTGTTTCTGAATCCATGTCGTAGGCTACACCACATTTTCCAGTATGATAAAGAGTGCTGCATGGGTTGCGGCCCGAAAATAGCTGATCTAAGCTTGTAGATCTGCTATTTGAACATTTTTTGTCTAAAAGTGCCCTATAGGGATATACTCTCTGCATGTCCCTGGGAGGAATGGTAATTTGACTTGAGGTGCCCAAATGCTAACCTGCCACGCAATTTGATCTAATTTGGGTTTCCTAATACCTGGTGTCAGGCTATATGACTAAAACTAAGGCTAAATGTACTGACAATTTCGTCAACAAATAAAAAACTTGACTAAAATGTCATTTTACACTTGGTTGCATGCTAGTCGACTAAATTAACCGTATGATATTTAGTCGACTAAAACTAGACTAACACTAAAACATTCCAGGTGACTAAAATGTATAAATTAATTCTAACTATTCATGAGACTATGACTACAACTAAAATCAAATTTCCTGTCCAAATTAACTCAGGGCCAGATGCACACTTCTAGCCAACACAGCAAACACAATTTTAGGTGTAGCAAGGGTAAGTATTAATTATTATTATTTTTTAAATATTGATGTCAGGTTGCGTTCAGAGGACTCAAAAGCAGTACGACCAAAAGGCAGGATTCACAGTTCAGGATGTTTATTAAACTATAACTTAAACTTCCAACAAAATGGGGCAGGCAAAGAAGGATACAGTATACACGCTGACATGAAATGACGATCTGACAAGGAACTGAACAAACTGGGGTATATAAATAGACAAAGACTAACTAGACACAGGTGAACTCAAAATACAATCAATCACAGGATAGGCTAACAGAACTAAGAGGACACAGGTGAAAACACTGACACATCACAAGGTAGGTGAGACAAGGTAGGGAACAGTAACTAGGCAGACAGGAGTAACAGAAAACCAAACAGAACAGGAAGACAAGACAAAATACTGAACATACAGAGAGTAACAGAATAAGTCCGAAGGACTGTCTGCAGTATTAGTAAACAAGTACAACGGCAAGAATAATAACAACAACTTCCTTTCTTGACTTGACATAAATCAACCACATAACCATTAAGGTCAAGCCAAATATTAGTCCAGTGGTTTGGACCTAAGTCAATGCTCAAATTCAAAGGCAGAAGAGTGAGGTGTGACAATTGATCTCCTTTGTTTGGGTTTTTAGATCTCTAATATGAAGTCCCTGTTGTTCAGGGGTCTATACACCACAGTCTTTTATGCGTTCTGTTATTGTGGGGAAATCTATTGCTGAAATAGCCGATCAACTTGTCGATCTGTTATTTTTTGGGGTTTAAGACCAGTGTATCCTAAGAAGCGATACTTGGTCTCTTCTTTTTTCCTCTACACTAGGGGGCTCCATCTTGTGCCACCCTTATCCCTTATCCCTAAACGTATTTGTAATTTTTTTACTATTTTGAAAAATGTTTTAAAATAGTTCAACTTGCCGATCTACATCGAGACGTTGTGAGCTTGTAGATCGGCTATTTGAACTATTTAAAACGTTTTTTTAAATAGTAAAAAATGGCAAATAAGTTTAGGGATAAGGGTTAAGGGGTGACGCAAGATAGCCCTAAATCTCTTTGTCGCAAATAATAATTATATAAAATTTATAAAATTTGGATAAATAATAATATTAAAAAAAAAAGATTATGTTCTTTCTCCTCTGGTGAAAAGCTGTGCGATGGCAGCCCCTCAATCAAATCTGGTCACAGTTTTTGAGAGATCAAGAGAGTATTACTGCTTTGACTCCAATTCTGGGGTTGAGTGTTTTATCCACCAACTGGTTCGCCAAGCTTGCAACAATGACTGTTTGAAGGCCACATATGTGTTTCTCACATCATTCCGGGAACATACCTGCATGCTCATGCTGAGCATCCCTCCAGGTTAGACATAGCAAATCCAACAACCAGATATTACTCCATCATGTTTTAAGCATGCTGTAATTACTTTTTCAACATTATTTTTTGCTCCACGCTGCTGTCAGAACATGTTCACATTGAGCACACTTTATGTCAACATCTCTTTATTTCCTCACGTCTCTCTCCACCCCCGGCTGACTTTATTAGTATTCCGGCTGCTCAACACACTCTCAGTAAACCGTGGCGTTATGCAGGGGGAAAATCTCATTTCGCTACGAATGGAGACGAAACAACACAGTAAAGAAAAAAAAAACCTGCGTGTGATTTATGATTATGAGAAGAGAGATGAAGGCCAAAAAATGACTTATGGTTTGGTTGTCCAGGGTTTTGATCCCCCCCCCTCCCCCCCGCATAACACTCCGCCTGTGTGAAAAGAACCTAACAAGATGAAAACAAGACGTTGAAAGAAAAACCCTTTCAAGCAAACAGCTGAACAGGCGTGAATGTTTAATTAATCAGTAGTGACAAAAAGGGAACAACAATCAACAAAGAACGCCGACTTCCATTTCTTATACGCTGCGGTCCCACTGGCGAATCGCAGTGCGCTTGTCAAAGCAGCACTTTTTTCTCATAAGCCCGTCACTGGAGTTGTTGCAGAGCTGCGTGCTGACAAAAAAAATCCCTGGGAGAGATGCATTTCAGCTGAGACTCCAACAATGAAAGTATAACAAGAGTTCAGGCGACACGGTTCACGGCAAATGTACTGTTTACAGGAGCATGTTTGCTTTGCATTTGTTATTATACATGTTCTAAAAGAATATACGAATGAAAGTTAATCACCAGCAGACAGCCAGTTATATAGCCTACAGTGGAAAGGAGCTAGTATATGTTTACTTGAGTTTACTTGAGTATTTCCATTTGCTTGCTACTACAGACGCAAATAGTGCACATTTTACTCCACTGCAATTATTTGACAGCTTTAGTTTTAGTTACTTTGGTAACTTTTCTTTTACCGTAAGTACCAAAGGTACAGTTTTCATGTATACAAAATATTTTGAAAATAGCAGATCTGCAAGATCACAATGTGGTCAAAAGTAAAAAGTAAGAACATGAGCATGAGGAGATGCATACAGTATGTGTATCGAAGTTTTATTGCCGACGGTCAAACGGTTCATGAGCTATGCGCGTTCAAAGTTTACATTTTCAATTGAGTGCTATAGCGCCACCCTTTGGCCAATGGTCGTGGGCTTCGCGTCCTCACCGTTTGGCATAGCCCTCTACCATATTGCCAAGTTTCGCGAAAACCGACTGCACGGTTCAGCCAGAGATGCTATTTTTGGCGAAGGAGAAGAAGAAGAAAAAAACAGACACGTACAATAAGGGAACAAGAAGTCCCTTCGGGCTTGGTCCCTTAAATAGAAGAGGTGGGAGACCCTTGTATAATGTAAAAAAATCACACCTGTGTGAAGTGAGGGGCACTCTTATCATTGTACATGACATAACTCCATTCATTGTCAATGGCATTTAATGTTTGCGTTAAAACAAAAAGCCGATTTGCTCAGACATATGACGTAAATTCTCCTTTCATTGTCAATGGCAAAATGATGACATTTACCATTGACAATGGCAAATGATGACATTTGCCATTGACAATGGCAAATGTTATGACAAAAAGCTGTATATAGGAGGGGCTACCAAAATAAGTGTTCCAATACATTAATACATTTAGGGCTCCATCTTGCACCATCCTTAATTCCTTATCCATTATCCCTAAACTTATGTTTTATAATTTAATAGTTCAACTATATCTACATTTAGAGTTGTGAGCTGGTAGATCAGCTATTTGAACTATTTTAAAAGGTTTTTTTTTTAAATAGTAAAAAAAATGGCAAATAAGTTTAGGGATAAGGGTTAAGAGAAGATATAGCCCCTACAATGTTTATCTATAGGCAAAAAAAAGGTTTTTTAATAATTATGCAGACTACTTGACAGACCACAAGTCATCTTTTGATAAACCTGATGGTATTCAGATAATCCAGTCATTCATCTTTAGGTTAATCCAGTGTTTCATCCTTTTCACTGTCGTTCATCGTTCCAACCGAACAATTTGCACAGTGCATGTGTTTTTCTATGATAATCAGCATGTTGTGTGCATTAGGCTCAGCTGTTTACATCAAAGCTCGATGTCAAAGCAGAAAATGGGCTGTGCGTGCATGCGTGCGTGCGTGCGTGAGTGTCAGGGGTTGATTCTTTGTGACAAACTGGAAAATGTAATTCCCCCCCGGACAGTGGGCCTAGAACCGTCTGCCTGTAACAAACAAAACAAAAATAGCCAGACCACAAAACAACAACCTTGCAATAGTTGAAGTATGAAGTTTTGACCGGAGAATTCCCCAACTGGGTTTATAGGTGGTTAAAGTGACCTGTGTCATTTATATTTATCAAGTGTGCCGGCAGAGTTGGGATTATTCCCTCAGCAACAACCACAACTAATACCTGAAGTTGGAAAAACTTCACATGCCTCATGGGCAGTGGTGTAAAGTAAAGTATACAATTTTGAGGTATTTGTACTTTACTGTAGTGTTTCCGCTTTTTCCAATACTTTTACTTCTACTCCACTACATTTCAGGTCCAAATATTGTACTTTTACCGCACTACATTTATTTGACAAGTTTAGTTACTATACAGTATAGTTACACAATACCTTGCGATGCAACGCATTATGAGCTTGTAGATATTTTCATAATATTCTGTACACATTTTGATCTTGTGAAAAAAATCTGCAATATACTTTTAGTAGTATAAGTGCATTTTGATGCAGATAATTTTGTACTTTTCCTTGAGTACATTTGGACTACGGCACTTCTAGGCCTCACTCACACCTTCGCAACAGACTGCTGTATTGTATACAAAGGGTGTGATACATCTTGCCCCAATGCATTTCCAATGGGAGTCACATGGTTTGACACAACATTTGTGTTGTACGAGGGGGAGGGGGGCAGTCGAAACACAGCCGAAAGCCGTACAACAGCTTGTAGTCCAAAATGTTGTATCAAACCATGTGACCTCCATTGGAAATGCATTGGGGCGGCCATGACACTTACATCTTGCTTACTATAGCATGCATCAATGTTGTATGCTAGATCGAAAGGTGTGAGTGAGGCCTTACTTGTAAAGGAGTACATACATTGTAGTATTGATACTTTTACTTAAGTATAACATTTGAGTACTTTTTCCAACACTGCTCAGAAGCTATTACACCTGAAGTTGGAGAAAGTTGACGTGACGTCAGGAGCATGTCAAGCTGCTTGAGCTCAAACTTATACGAGGCACGAGTCAAATTAACAGCTGCTCACTTGCATAAAAAGATGAAGCATCACCACAAATAACATATCGTTGCTGTCAGGAGGAAACCGCCTAACTACATTTTTGAGGTTTTAGATTTTTTGCATAAATCAGTGCTAATGATAGTTGGTTTAAACAATATTGAACAAATGAAAAGTAGTTAAAAGCGCTTCGGACAAAACCTCTTAACTCCATTGGACCCTCAATCTGTCTGTTAAAGCAGCTACAGTAACTCCACCACCTCTCCCCCTCTCATGCAAGTAACTGTTAATATATAAAGTCACAACACCAACTTTGATGAGGCGGTATAATTGCTTTGTTTTCAAACTGTAACTGTCATTAGAGGCTAGGCTACTTGAACTTAATAGGACATAATAGGCTATACGTTTTCTAATGTCTAATCTTCTCATAATATAATGATGCAAAATCAGGGCCTGTTTTTGTCATCCATACGAAATGGGAAATTGTTCATGGACTTCATTCTCTTGTGCAAGGCGAAGCTGTTCTGTTTAATATTCATAGTTTTCACTCAAAACTATAGTATACTATGCTGTAACAAATGTTGTTAGGCTACATCATTGCAGTAAATGCGCTCGCCTGTCATTCATGCATTGGAAATAGATTCATACAGTGTTGTCCGGCAAACTGTATAGTTAGTCATTCTGGAAATTCTTGATGGAAGTTTAAAATCCTCTCATGACCTCTGCACAGTGTGTGTGTGTGTGTGTGTGTGTGTGTGTGTGTGTGTGTGTGTGTGTGTGTGTGTGTGTGTGTGTGTGTGTGTGTGTGTGTGTGAAATCCTAGACTGTGACCGAGGGGCGCCGTCTCTCTACCGACTTGAGCCACAATGTGAGCATTGCGAATCATAAATAATTTCAAGCCCGAACTCGCGCGGTGAGATAGCACGGATTGGTGATTCTGTACATACAATGCCAGTGAAAGCCACGCCTCCGTCGCGGTCAAAACAGGAGTAGTATAATATGTACAGATTTCTGGGTTTCATGTTTCTATGTCTGTGTACGTAATTGCCATTTCGTGCCATTTCACCGGGTTTGCGTGAGAACAGGCTGCGGTAGAGCTATCAGGCAAATATGTTGTGATTAGGGTTAGGATAGGCCTATCTCACAGCCATTCCCCGCCCCCTTTCCAGACCTAGTGGTGTTGACGTGACGTCACTCCATAGACATTACATGTTAAAATACCTACATTCAGAAGCCATAAACAATGCTTTTTCTGAAGGTAAACTTTATTCTATTCGTTTTAGCTGTCTTACCATCTTGTTTTCTTTCTTATTGGTCTTTTACATTTTAACATTTGGAAACAGCCTTAAATGGTGCAGAGAAAGCAGGTAAGGATGTAGCTCTGGTCCATAGCCTTACTCATGGACCGGGGGGAACGGGGAAGGGCTGTGAGATAGGCCTATTAGACCAGAACAGGTCCATGGGTTAGGTTTGAAGTTATGCCTGATAAAAACTAATATAATTTTGAATAGTTCAACAAACGCTTTATCAAATCTACCACCAGCACGGCACAACATTATTGCACGCACGCACGCGCACACACACACATGACACACACAATTGTCATTCAGAGCCTCGCCTCACCTATTAATTATGCAAGAGGGCCAGTAGTTGATATTTAATGTAGCGTTGTAGGGCCTTATATTCTGTGCTTCTCTCTGTGTCGTTGCAGCATCTTATATTGTGTGGATGTCAGTCCCACTTACGCAGCTCTTTCTTCACAATAACACAACTGTGCTCGGCAGCCCCAAAAATATATCCAGTGAGTCACTATCTATGTCTGTGTGCGCACGTGTGTGTGTGTGTGTGTGTGTGTACACTATATCGCATACGCGTGCGTGTATGTGGGCATTCTGTATGCGTATACCATTTTGTGTGTGACCATATTGTGCACATACATGTTGTGTGTGTGTGCACGTTCGCCTCATGAATATTTGCGCACACATTTGTGTGTGTGTGTGTGTGTGTGTGCGCGCGTGCGTGCGTGCGTGCGTTGGCGGGCGGGCTGGGCATATACGCATAATTTTGTGTGCTTGCATATTGTATATTGTGTGTGTGTGCACATTCGCCTCAATGCATTTTTTGTGTTCATATTTGTGCGTGCGTGCATCTGTGTGTTATCTTAAGTATCTCTCGGAGAGAGTCATATGGGGTCCAAGCCACTAGATGGCGCAGGCACACAGCCTAACATACACTCACGGAACAATTTGATTGGATCGTGAACTGTCACTCATGGCGTGGTTATATGGACCACCCACCAGGTATATAACCTGAGGTCCGCCCTGAGTAACGTCATTCCTCGCTTTCTGTGCTATCGCATACACGTCTTATCAAAGAGAATCACCTTTCGGCTGTTGAATATTGTTTTCCATCAGGACGGGTCTCAGACTTGTGCCGCGGAAATTCGCAGCCCTACGTTGGTGTCCTTCTCTTCACTCACGGACGTTCCAGCATTAAAAGCCCGTAAGTTAATTTTAAGGACATCAAAACTCAAGTGGGCCGTACGGCGACTTGTGGTTTGTCCTCTGCTAGCTTCCCCGAAACTTGTTTCCCCCTTGCTAGCCACGTGCGTCCCTTGTTCTGCTAGCCTTAGTCTACTGTTGCACAACGTAGCACTACCGTAAGCCTTAGAACAAGACCCGAAGTTTTCACTAGCTCACCTGCCCAGCTAACAGCTAACCAGGCGCTGCTCTATCTAGCCTCCGCAGTTTCGCTAGCCCCTTGGGTTAGCTAGCTCCCGCTAGCGCAGCCGCTAGCCTCTTAGCTCCGCGAGACGTTAGCTAAGTGTCCGGCCGTCAGGCGCTCACTTAGCCCTCTCTAGCTTCCCGTGCACGTGCGGCTTAGAAGACCACGGGTCCGCCTTACACGACGCAATCCGCGCTACCGACGGAAGTCCGCCCTGCTCTGTGTCGTCTGACCTAAAGCAGCACAGCGTGCCGGCCTCGCTACGCGAGCCCCAGGCTTTGCGGCCTTCCCCGTAGTCCGGCTCCTTTTCAAGCAACATCAGTTAAACAGCTCACTCGTCGCCACAGTTGTAAAACGTGGCTTCTCTCTGTTTAGTCTCCTGTTCTCCAACACTGTTCTGTGAGTACCAGACTCTTCTCCTCACACTACTTGCTGTTGTGATATTTATATTATTAGTTGTACAACAATAATATAGATATTGTAACTTTGTCTTCTTACTGTTGTAATATATATATATTATTAGTTGTAAAACAATAATATTATATATTATAACTTTAACTTCACCTTCTTTCTACACTGTTTTGTGAGTACCAGACTACTTCTCCTCACACTACATTACTGTTGTAATATATATTATTAGTTGGAAAACAATAATATTATATTATAACTTGGAAAATAAGAATAAAAAAAATAGAAGTTTCCTCTTGGGCTACCGTTTCTTCTCAGACTACAACCAATACCCAAGATGGCCTGCGGGGGTGGCGACAGCCCTCCCCAGTTCCCAGTGGAGCACCACGAGTCCTACTCTTCTACTCCACCACCACTTTTCTTCCTTTATCCGGTTGTGAGTTACACAGTTTTCCTCACAACATTTTTGTTATATTATATATTATTATTTTATAATGATATTATATTATAACTTAAAAGTGAAGTGCTTCTACAATGTCTTGGACTGCTGGTTCCTTCTTCAAGCTACACCAACACCCAAGATGGCCTGCGGGGGTGACAAGGGCCACCAACAACAAGCCCCACACGCTCTTCACCGCACTGGTGAACAGGCCTGTGGAGCCAGACCCAAGACATCAGCCAGGCCTCGCCGGCTTGCCCTGGGTGCTGCTCTCCATCCAGCGGGATCTCGTCAGCCCACCGCCTCGTCCTCTCTCTTCAGACCCCTCAACCTTGACACGTCTGAGAGACACCGTGACGAGCCCTTCCTGGGCTCCTCCCCTGCCGGGAAGGCGGCTCGGACCGCCGACAACAAGCTCCACATGCTCTTCACCGCACTGGTGAACAGGCCTGTGGAGCCAGACCCAAGACATCAGCCAGGCCTCGCCGGCTTGCTCTGGGTGCTGCTCTCCATCCAGCGGGATCTCGTCAGCCCACCGCCTCGTCCTCTCTCTTCAGACCCCTCAACCTTGACGCGTCTCAGAGACACCGTGACGAGTCCTTCCTGGGCTCCTCCCCTGCCGGGAAGGCGGCTCGGACCGCCGACAACAAGCTCCACATGCTCTTCACCGCACTGGTGAACAGGCCTGTGGAGCCAGACCCAAGACATCAGCCAGGCCTCACCGGCTTGCTCTGGGTGCTGCTCTCCCTCCAGCGGGATCTCGTCAGCCCACCAACGAGGCTCCCCTGAGCCGGGTGGTTGCGACAACGGGATGTCGGATGCAGTCCTAGGCCTCCACCGACACTACTACTACTTCACGCAGCGGCCGAAGGCTCGAGTCTCACTCGACGTGGTTCCCCAACGACCCTCGACTACCGACTGCTTCCCTCAACATTACAGGTATGTACAATGTAAAGCTAGGTTTGTTTAGCTGTTTAGCTAACCTTTTCGAGGTCGGGAGTAGCAACCTCGTTGGATGGCCGATGCCACCCTAGCATGTTTAGCATTCCAGATAGGCTGCTTTCAAGGTGCCACACCAACTCGTCTATGACATAGCCATAGCATCGGAGCTACTTCGGCTATTGTTTCACGCTGCTCTCATACGGTCACTGAATGCCTCACGTTGCTGTCCAACAGCCAACATGACGGCTGCCAGGATTACGACCGGCACAGCGTCTCCGGAGGGGCCAATCGGACCCTGCAACTCCGTCTCCAGGAGGAGCGTGCTCAGACGCTCTCCCATGCCTTGGGCCCCGTCCAGGGTGTAGCAGCCCCGGGCTGCACACCGGGACCGCTCCCCAAAAAAAGGCAAAAGCTCTTGACACAGATCTCCACCATGGGTGGGTCTGTGGCCAGGCTGCACAGTATGTACACGACAAAAAAATCACTGTCGGGGGACCACTGCTTCCCCTGTCCCAGGTTTTTCAGAGCACATTACACGGCTAGCTGGAAGGAGCCCATGACTCTCCCGGCTACTCCGCGACGCTCTCGTGTCCCTCCCCCCGTAGTAACGTCTGGGAGGCATCTCAATGCTTCAGCGTTACTCCAGGGCTCCCAGAGCTCCCTTCTTCAGGAGATGGGCGACGCCCCTACTCCTGAACAGTTGGCTAGAGTTCGTCACCTACATGAGAAAATTGTGACCTTCACGTACTGACTCACCGACCTGACCGGCCTTATGGCCACCTCAGAGCATGCTAGGTGGCTGGAAGCCTCACCTGGTCTGGATCCCGTTGCCCAGAGAGAGCTTTCCGAGGGTGCTATCATCCCCGGAGGCCTCTTCAGAGGCGCACTCGAGAGGATGACCCTCAACGTGGAGGTGCAGCGTCCAGGCTGCGAGGCCCTGACCAGCAGCCGAAGTGACACACACCCTACCTTCCCCCCATGCGCCGGGCCCAGCACCGGACGTAGCAGTCTCGGACTGCACGTCCGGTCCGCCCGCAATGCGCTTCTGGACCATGGCACAGGTGGGCGTCCTGGACGTCCCTGTAGCCAGGTCCCTCGATATTGTTTGCACAAGTACAGCACTCTGGTTTTTTCTGTAGTACAGGCTATGCCACAATACAAAAAGACAACAAAACAATATCCACGGAGGGGGGGACATGAACCCACTGCCACGGGGGCCCCATGGGCCCCCCCGACGCAGTGGGGTAGGGCATAAGGTCAGTGGCGTACCAAAACGCCACTGGGGAGACGGGTCATGCCCAATTTTTCTCCGACATGCCAGGGAACACTGCCCCCAGACGGGGCACGCCTCCCATGGCCGGAGAGAACCCACTAGCCAGGCACCTGGCACGGTGGGAGCGGTGTGGAGCATCCCCGTGGATCCTCAACACCATAGCGAAGGGCTACAGACTCCAGTTCGCCAGGACACCCCCGGCGTTTTCAGAGGTCATCTTCACCAACGCCAGGTGTCAGGAGGGTCTGGTTCTCCAACAGGAGATAGCCTCCTTGCTGGAGAAGGGTGCCGTCAGAGAGGTACCCTTGGCCCAGCGTCGCAGCGGGTTCTACTCCCGCTACTTTCTGGTCAAGAAAAAGGGGGGGGGGCCTACGTCCCATCCTGGACCTGCGGATACTCAACAGGCACCTCAAGTCTTTTCAGTTCAAGATGCTGACGGCCAAGTCTCTGGTGCGCTCCATACGCCCAGGCGACTGGTTCACATCCATAGATCTAAAAGACGCCTATTTCCACATCCCCATTTACCCGCCTCACAGGAAGTTCCTGCGGTTTGGGTTCCAGGAAAAGGCTTACGAGTACACGGTCCTTCCATTCGGGATGTCCCTCAGTCCCAGAGTGTTCGTCCGCTGTACGGAGGCCGCGCTGGCACCCCTGAGACTTCTCGGTCTACGGGTGTCCAGTTACATAGACGACTGGCTCCTATGTTCGGATTCAGCGGAGGAGGCCGCGAGGAACACGACTCGGGTCGTGGCCCATGTGACCTCACTGGGTTTTCAGGATAAACCTAGCCAAGAGCATGATGACTCCTACCCAATCCACGGATTTCATAGGCATCACTCTGGACTCTGTCTCCTACAGGGCTCAGCTGAGTCGAGACAGGGTCAACGACCTCCTGAAGTGCGTGTCCATGTTCAAGACAGGCCGCACACTTCCACTGGGTACGTGTCTACGGATGGCCGGACTCATGGCCTCGGCCATCTCTCTGGTAGGTCTGGGCAGACTCCATATGAGGCCTTTCCAGCGTTGGCTGAAATCCCTCGGTCTATTCACCAGGTTCACGAAACGCAGAGTGACAGTGTCCTCGAACTGTACTCTAGCTCTGAAATGGTGGTCGAAAAGAGGTGTCCTGACGGAGGGGGTCCCGATGGGTCTCCCCACAGTCAGGAGGTTGGTCACCACCGACCCCAGCCTCTCCGGTTGGGGCACCACCCACGACGGGAGGACGGCCAGGGGGGTGTGGGATGCAGCTTCGCGCTCCTCCCACATCAACTACCTGGAACTACTGGCGGTGTTCCTGGCACTCCGAGAATTCGAACAATTCCTCAGAGGTCACCACGTCCTGGTTCGTTCAGACAACACCACGACGGTTTGTTACATCAACAGACAGGGGGGACTCCGGTCTCCTCGCCTGTGCTCCCTGGCACACAGGCTCCTGGTTTGGTGCGACAGCCGCCTGCTGTCGCTCTCAGCGTGCCACGTCCCGGGCCGCCTCAACGAAGGGGCCGACCTACTATCCAGGGGACCATTACGCTACAGCGAGTGGTCCCTGAACCCCCGGGTAGCGGACTTGGTCTGGACCAAGTTCGGCAGGCCGGGGGCGGACCTCTTCGCCTCAGAGACAAACAACAGGCTCCCTATGTTCTTCTCTCTGTCAGGTTCCCCTCCACTCGGCCTGGATGCGCTGGCGCATCGATGGCCTCGGGGTCTGCTTTACGCGTTCCCACCGTTGGAAATGATTCCGCATGTCCTAGCCAGGGTGCGGGATCAGGGATCGGAGCTACTGCTGGTAGCCCCAGCCTGGGGATCTTGGAGACAGGACATAGTCCCTCTCCTGTTCAAAGACCCATGGCAGCTCCCTCTGTGGAGGGACCTGCTGACCCAGGCCGGAGGAGAGATCTTTCACCCACGTCCTCAGGACCTAGATCTCTGGGTTTTGGCCCGTGAAGGGGCGTCGCTAGAAGCGACTGGTCTGCCTCCAAATGTCATAGAGACGATCCTTGGTGCCAGGGCTGCCTCCACCAGACGACGTTATAACACTGCCTGGCATGTGTTTGAGCGTTGGTGCTCGGACAGACAGGAAGAGGTCTTCCCTTTTCAGGCGTCTGTGAGACACATTCTGGTTTTCCTACAGGAGTTCTTAGTCAGGGGTCTTGGTCTCTCCTCAGTCAAGATCAACCTGGCGGCCATAGCGGCCTATCATGTTGGTATGAACAACAGACCAATCAGTGAACACCTGCTGATCCGTCGGTTCATGAAAGGAGTTACGCGCCTCAGACCGGTCGCCAGATCTCTGGTCCCCTCGTGGGACCTGACGATAGTCTTGGACTCCTTAGTGAGAGACCCCTTCGAGCCACTGGAAACGGTGGACCTGAAGTTCCTCTCTCTGAAGACCGCTTTGCTCGTTGCCCTGACGACGGCGAAGCGGGCTGGTGACATGCACGCGCTCTCAGTGAGCAGCAGCTGCTTGAGATTCAGTGGTGATGACACCAGGGTCACGCTCGGGCCGAACCTTTCGTTTCTGCCTAAGACTTTTCCCGCAGGCTGCTCGCCCGTGGATCTCACGGCCTTCCATCCTCCTCCCTTCTCTTCGGTGGAGGATAGGAGACTACATTGTCTCTGTCCGGTGAGAGCCTTGAAAGTCTACAAGTCAAGGACTGCCCCCTTCAGGCTGGGTGAGCAGCTCTTTGTGGCCTGGGGTTCCCAATGGAAGGGTAAACCCATTTCGAAAGTTAGACTCTCGCAGTGGATTGTGGAGGCTATAAGGTTAGCCTATACCTCGTGTGGTACTGAACCCCCAGAGGGCCTACGTGCACACTCTACAAGAGGTTTGTCTACATCCTGGGCCCTGGCCAAGGGTGTCCCTATTCAGGATGTCTGCGCTGCGGCGAGTTGGTCGTCTCCGTCGACTTTCGCCACGTATTATAACCTGGATGTGGCCCCTGCAACCCTGGGACATGCAGTCCTGGGGGTTGCTGCCCATTGAGTCAGGAAGTCTGGCTTAGGGTCGAGGGTCCCTTCTGTCCTCTGACCGACAGGGCTGGAACAGCAGAGCTGTCGGCCCTGGGTCATGGACATTTTCATAAGGTCGAGGGTCCCTTCTGGCCCCTGACCATTAGGGATGGGTGACCATCGTGTCCTCTGACCGGCGGGGCTGGAACAGCAGAGCTGTCGGCCCTGGGTCAGGGACATCTTCATAAGGTCAAGAGGTCCCTTCTGGCTCCTGACCATTAGGGATGGGTGACCATCGTGTCTTCTGACTGGCGGGGCTGGAACAGCAGAGCTGTCGGCCCTGGGTCAGGGACATCCTCATAAGGTCATGTGGTCCCTTCTGGCCCCTGACCGTTAGGGATGGATGACCATCGTTGTTTTTGACCAGCAGGGCTGGAACAGCAGAGCTGTCGGCCCTGGGTCAAGGACATCTTTTATAAAGGATGTCTCTTTTGGGTGAACGCGCAGGGTTGGCTTCTTGGGCCTCCTTTGCGTTTGGTCTCTCTCAAATAGAGATGATCCTAGGATCGAATTTTCTATCAGCCGAAGGCGATCATACGGGAGCGTTATGTTCCCCATATGACTCTCTCCGAGAGATACTTAAGATAACTTCGGGTTACTTTAGTAACCTCAGTTATATAAGTGACTCGAGAGAGAGAGTCATTAAGTCGCCCTTCTGTCTTTTCAAAGACGTCAGAAAGCAGGTTGATAGGAATGACGTTACTCAGGGCGGACCTCAGGTTATATACCTGGTGGGTGGTCCATATAACCACGCCATGAGTGACAGTTCACGATCCAATCAAATTGTTCCGTGAGTGTATGTTAGGCTGTGTGCCTGCGCCATCTAGTGGCTTGGACCCCATATGACTCTCTCTCTCGAGTCACTTATATAACTGAGGTTACTAAAGTAACCCGAAGTTACATTGCATGCGTGCATCTGTGTGTGTGTGTGTGTGTGTGTGTGTGAGTGTGTTACATTGCTTGCGTGCGTGCCTCTGTGTGCATGTGTGTTTCATTACTTGCATGCATGCGTGTGTGTGGGTGTGTGTGTGAGGCCGTGCACACTCGTCTTGCTCCAGGTGGTTTTTCCGTGCGCTGAGCAGCAGCGGGAGCAGGATCTGGCGCCCGCTCCCTCATCCCTCCACGTCTGCATTATTAATCGTCGGAGGTACGGCTTGTTTGGTCCCTGCAGGCACCGACGCACAATCGTTCATGCAGTCCCCTAAAATTAAAAGCAGTGATTGCATCCCATTGCTGGTAACTAGTAATAACAGTCTCATTATAAGTCTTTATTCTTCTCAAAAACAGGCAGTATACAAAGAGTAAACACTGCAGACCGGAATGGAAAACATTAACCCCACCCCACCCGTTAAAAAATGGCTAAAATTGAAAATACTGTACACCCTCAATACAGAGAGGGGAAGAAAACAACGGAAGGGAATAATAAAATAGAAAATTGCAAAAACTGCTTACTGAAAATCTTTGGGGACA